>NW_026906201.1:107500-137500 GCF_033807715.1 Cololabis saira | reverse complement strand
AAAGAAAGAGGGAAAGAGGGAAAGAAAGAAAGAAAGAAAGAGGGAAAGAAAGAAAGAAAGAAAGAAAGAAAGAAAGAAAGAAAGAGGGAAAGAAAGAAGGAAAGAGGGAAAGAAAGAAGGAAAGAAAGAAAGAAAGAAAGAAAGAAATAAAGAAAGAGGGAAAGAAAGAGGGAAGGAAAGAGAGAAAGAGGGAAGGAAAGAAAGAAAGAGGGAAAGAAAGAAAGAGGGAAAGAAAGACAGAAAGACAGAAAGAAAGAAAGAAAGAAAGAAAGAAAGAAAGAAAGAAAGAAAGAAAGAAAGAAAGAAAGAAAGAAAGAGGGAAAGAAAGACAAAAAGAAAGAAAGAGGGAAAGAAAGAAAGAAAGAAAGACAGAAAGAAAGACAGAAAGAAAGAAAGAAAGAAAGAAAGAAAGACAGAAAGAAAGAAAGACGGAAAGAAAGACGGAAAGAAAGAAAGAGAGGGAAAGACGGAAAGAAAGACGGAAAGAAAGAAAGAGAGGGAAAGAAAGAAAGAAAGAGGGAAAGAAAGAAAGAAAGAGGGAAAGAAAGAAAGAAAGAGGGAAAGAAAGAGGGAAGGAAAGAGAGAAAGAGGGAAGGAAAGAAAGAAAGAGGGAAAGAAAGAGAGAAAGAGGGAAAGAAAGAAAGAGGGAAAGAAAGAAAGAGGGAAAGAAAGAAAGAAAGAAAGAAAGACAGAAAGAAAGAAAGAAAGAAAGAGGGAAAGAAAGACAGAAAGAAAGAGAGAAAGAAAGAAAGAGGGAAGGAAAGAAAAAGAAAGAAAGAAAGAAAGACAGAAAGAAAGAAAGAGGGAAAGAAAGACAGAAAGAAAGAAAGAGGGAAAGAAAGACAGAAAGAAAAAAAGAGGGAAAGAAAGAAAGAAAGAAAGAAAGAGGGAAAGAAAGAAAGAAAGAAAGAAAGAAAGAGGGAAAGAAAGAGGGAAAGAAAGAAAGAAGGAAAGAGAGAAAGACAGAAAGAAAGAGAGAAAGAAAGAGGGAAAGAAAGAAAGAAAGAGGGAAAGAAAGAGGGAAAGAAAGAGGGAAAGAGGGAAAGAAAGGGAAAGAAAGAGGGAAAGAAAGAAAGAAAGAGGGAAAGAAAGAAAGAAAGAGGGAAAGAAAGAGGGAAAGAAAGAAAGGAAGAGGGAAAGAAAGAGGGAAAGAAAGAAAGATGGAAAGAAAGAGGGAAAGAAAGAAAGATGGAAAGAAAGAGGGAAAGAAAGAGAAAGACAGAAAGACAGAAGGGATTTGAACTCATTTTTTTTGTATTTTTTACAGGCCCCTGAATTTTATATAATTTATATATGCTTTAATAGCGTGGCGTCGTTTAATATATATAATATAAATTAAATATTAATATTTTAGCAATACATAAAGGCCGGTTATAGCTGCTACAGGCATATAGAGCAGTTAAAGCTAGAACTCCTTTGATGTCGGTCTGAGTCTTTGATCTCCGGCTGCCGAGCCGGGCATAGTTTAATACAATATAAATTAAATATATTTAAATATATAAATCAATAAATCACACCCGGCCGTGGTTGAGGGGGTCGTGGCAATTTATACACAATAGAATTTAGCCTTAGCTCCTGTTACCTACACAAAGACTCGATAATAAAACATTTCTTACCTCTGAAACAAGTCCACGAGCTGGCGAAGCAGGTATATCAAAGATATATCCAAAATAATCCACTAGTCGAAGCAGGTTGTAATTCCGAGAAGAATCCGAAATCTCAAACACAGCACGGCAGGCAGTCTGCTCAGGTCGGGATCGTCTGAAGACGGGGACGAGCCGAGCTGAGATGACCTATTTATAGATTCAGTCATGCGACATTTACCATCCAATAGAAATGCAGATCGAGCGGCAGTGGGAAGTTTCTAGAATTTTCAACAGGATTATATATATATATTTATCAAAAATAATTATCTCATAATTCTGAGAAAAGTTTGAATGAAAAAAAAGCTCTGTTTTGTAAATTAACCAGATAATTATGTCAGAATTCTGAGAAAAGTTTAATGAAAAAAAATATGCTCTGTTTTTCTGAATTAACTAGACATTTATCTCAGAATTCTGAAAAAAGTTGTAATGAAAAAAAAATATGCTCTATTTTTCTTAATTAACCATATATCTGAGAAAACTTAAATACGAATGACGGCTGACTTGACTGTACAATTTGGAACGGTTCGTGGTTTAAAGCCTTATACTTGCTACTTCGCTGATAAATCATCAAGTGGACTCGTGGCGCAGCTGTAGTGTTGCCGTTCTTGGTCTGAGAAGTCGAGGGTTCGCAACCCGCTGCGGGCATATGTTATTGTCGGCAATTTATGTTTTCCCGGTACTGCGTACCGACACACAGAGTCTTTTGGTATAAAAAAGTAAATCATAAAAAGAAATAAAATAGAAATAACTAAAAAATAGTTAAATAATTGGAAAAGACCAATATTTAATGTAGAAAAATGAGCAATGTACAAGAGAAAATATTAATAGTGTGTGTGTGTGTGTGTGTTCCTATGAAAACGCGCGTGGAGAGGCAGCCAGAGCAGAGCGTCAATTTGGAGTTGAAAAATCTGAACTTTATGCAAATGAGCAGTGGCAACGCCGAGGCAGCGTCCAATCACAGACCGGGATTCCTGAAGTGAGAAATCTCAATGCAGATTGTACTTCCATGTACACACAAACGTACACTCCTTCACATGCATGCTGAGAGAGAGAGAAAGAAAGAGAGAAAGAAAGAGAGAAAGAAAGAGAGAAAGAGGGAAAGAAAGAGGGAAAGAGAGAAAGAAAGAGAGAAAGAAAGAGAGAAAGAGAGAAAGAGGGAAAGAAAGAAAGAGGGAAAGAAAGAGGGAAAGAGGGAAAGAAAGAGAGAAAGAAAGAGGGAAAGAGGGAAAGAAAGAAAGAGGGAAAGAAAGAGGGAAAGAAAGAGGGAAAGAGGGAAAGAAAGAAAGAGGGAAAGAAAGAGGGAAAGAGGGAAAGAAAGAGAGAAAGAAAGAGAGAAAGAGGGAAAGAAAGAGGGAAAGAGAGAAAGAAAGAGAGAAAGAAAGAGAGAAAGAGAGAAAGAGAAGAGAGAAAGAAAGAGAGAAAGAGAGAAAGAGGGAAAGAAAGAAAGAAAGAGAGAAAGAAAGAGGGAAAGAAAGAAAGAGGGAAAGAAAGAGGGAAAGAGGGAAAGAAAGAGAGAAAGAAAGAGGGAAAGAGGGAAAGAAAGAAAGAGGGAAAGAAAGAGGGAAAGAGGGAAAGAAAGAAAGAGGGAAAGAAAGAGAGAAAGAAAGAGAGAAAGAGGGAAAGAAAGAGAGAAAGAGGGAAAGAAAGAAAGAGGGAAAGTGTGTGTGTGTGTATATGTGTGTGTGTGTGTGTGTGTGTGTGTGTGTGTGTGTGTGTGTGTGTGTGTGTGTGTGTGTGTGTGTGTGTGTGTGTGTGTGTGTGTGTGTGTGTGTGTGTGTGTGTGTGCGTGTGTGTGTGTGATTGTTTGTTTGTGTGTGTGTGTGTGTGTGTGATTGTTTGTTTGTGTGTGTGTGTGTGTGTGTGTGTGTGTGTGTGTGTGTGTGTGTGTGTGTGTGTGTGTGTGTGTGTGTGTGTGTGTGCGTGTGTGTGTGTGATTGTTTGTTTGTGTGTGTGTGTGTGTGTGTGTGTGTGTGTGTGTTGTGTATTTACTGTGTATTTACTGGGGGGGTTCCCCCGGAACCATCAGATTGCAGGACTGGGGGTCGGCTAAGGTCGAAGCTCAGGGATCATATTTCAGTCATGTGACCAGTTCTGGCTGAATGAGTCAGCAGAACCTCTCTTTACGCCTTTCAGTTTGGCTGTGAGAGAAACCCAGATTTTGTGACAAAGAACTCAGATTTGTGAGAAAACCGTAGCTCCTAGCAGAAAAACATGAGATATTGGACTATAAGGCCGCATTCAGACTGCCAGCCAATATCGATTTTTAGCCCATCCAGATTGAAACTGGATGAGTCTTTTGAAGTCTGAACAGTCCCAAACCGCATGATATCCGATTTTTGCAAACCAGATCGAAACCACCTCCAGGAGGTAGTTTCATATCTCAGTCTGAACAGCTCCAAACACTCAGATCGGATATGACTGTCCCAGACGCTCCAAAACACCCGCCCATTTCCAGTTGTGGAGCTACTCATCCTTTGGCAGAGAGCATGTACAATCTCTGATGTCACGTGAAAAACTATTATTTGTAGTTTAAGTGTTGCAAATTCACATTACAAATCATGTTTTAATAGCAGAAAAAAGACCGCATTTCCACGTACGGTGCGGGTCGCCGCGTACCCTACGCCGTAGGCTCTGCGTTGGTGTAACGCGAAACCATAAATCAGCCTTCAGTCGCGCCGTGAGCCTGAACCTGCAGCCCGTCACCTCATCAGGAGGAGAGGTTATGGAGCGGGGCTGCCAGTTGTTCATTGCTGGTTCGTTTTGTTAACTCTGAGCTTTGTTAGTTGGTTTGTTAGTTTGCTAGTGGTTTTGTTCTGAACACTTTTCTCTGTTTCTCATTTTGCTGGGACGTCGGGTCCCTCCGCCGAGACACAACTTTTGCGGTGTGCGTTCATTGTTGTGTCTAAAAATGATGCGCAGTGCCGACCCAATCAGAAACGGTAAAGATATTTTGGGATTTTATATATATATATATATATATATATATATATATATATATATATATATATATATATATATATATATATATATATAAATAAATACATGACTTTACACAATACACGCGCTGGGTGACGCCTCCGCTCCGACGTCGTTGCTACGGCAACCAACATCAATGATGTGGCCCAGTCTGAACAGAGCCATATCCGATATGGACACTTGCTAAAAACAGTGTGGACAGTCAGCCCTGAAAATCGGATATGAGAAGGAATCAGATATGAATCAGATTTACCTGCAGTCTGAACGCGGCCTAAATTATCGGCCAATCAGAAGAAGGGGCGTGGCTAATTTGCACCAATGAGGGTCAGGGACTCGATACTTAGTCATTTGACACCACCCATGACTCTCTATGTCAAACCATTCAAAAGATATTGGACTTTAACGTATCAGCCAATCAGAAGAAGGGGCGTGGCTAATTTGCACCAATGAGGGTCAGGGACTCGATACTTAGTCATTTGACACCACCCATGACTCTCTATGTCAAACCATTCAAAAGTTATTACAGAAAATATGTAATAGGCTAATAGAACCGCTAACAAGACCGCTAACAGGGCCGCTAACGGGATAGCTAACAGAACCGCTAACGGAACCTCTAACGGGATCGCTAACTGAACCGCTAACGGGATCGCTAAAGGGATCGCTAACGGGACCGCTAACGGGACCGCTAACCGAGCCGCTAACGGAATCGCTAACCGAGCCGCTAACAACCGCTAACGGAACCGCTAACGGGACCGCTAAAGGGACCGCTAATGGGATCGCTAACGGAACCGCTAACGGGACCGCTAACGGGACCGCTAACGGGACCGCTAACGGGATCGCTAACGGGATCGCTAACGGAGCCGCTAATGGGGTCGCTAACGGGACCGCTAACAACCGCTAACGAAACCGCTAACAGTACCGCTAACAGAACCGCTAACTGAACCGCTAACGGGATCGCTAACGGGACCGCTAACCGAGCCGTTAACGGAATCGCTAACCGAGCCGCTAACAACCGCTAACGGGACCGCTAACGGGACCGCTAACGGGACCGCTAACGGGACCGCTAATGGGATCGCTAACGGAACCGCTAACGGGACCGCTAACGGGACCGCTAACGGGACCGCTAACGGGATCGCTAACGGGATCGCTAACGGAGCCGCTAATGGGGTCGCTAACGGGACCGCTAACAACCGCTAACGGAACCGCTAACAGGACCGCTAACAGAACCGCTAACGGGATCGCTAACGGGATCGCTAACGGGATCGCTAACGGGATCGCTAACGGGACCGCTAACCAAGCCGCTAACGGAATCGCTAACCGAGCCGCTAACAACCGCTAACGGAACCGCTAACGGGACCGCTAACGGGACCGCTAACGGGATCGCTAACGGAACCGCTAACGGGACCGCTAACGGGACCGCTAACGGGATCGCTAACGGGATGGCTAACGGGACCGCTAACCGAGCCGCTAACGGGATTGCTAACGGGATCGCTAACAACCGCTAACGGGACCGCTAACGGGATTGCTAACGGGGTCGCTAACTGGACCGCTAACGGGATCGCTAACTGGGCCGCTAACGGGATCGCTAACAGGACCGCTAACAGAACCGCTAACGGGACCGCTAACACCAATAACACTACCATCCCATAATAAACACCTACCATCCCATAATAACACTAACATCCTATAAAAACACCTGCCATCCCATAATAACGCTAAAAACCTTAAAAAAACACCTGCCATCCCATAATAACACTAACATCCTATAAAAATAAAATGGTGATCATGTAAGGTCAGGGTTCAGATTCCTCCATTATCCAAGGTAAAGTATTATGAAGTCTGCATTGATGTGTCATGTGACCAGTTCTGGGTCACATGACCCGGAAGTATGGTAGTGTATATTGTATTGGAATGACTCAGCTAGTTTTTTGGATTTGACAAGCCTCAAATAACTTCACCTTGTAATCAAACTGTAGCTCCTATCAGAAAAACAAAGACATCGTGAGAGAGACAGAACCCGGAAGATTCTGACAATCTTAATTTTATTCAGATATTCCTTAAAATGTGTTAGTAACGGCAATTCGAAAACAAAAATGAGATTTTTTTTAAGAAAACTTCATTTAACATGGGAGTCAATGAAGAGACAGACAGGAATTGGCGTGTCTGTTGGCTCCACCGTTAAAATTTTGTGCACACCACGCCTGTGAAAGTCACATTTTATAAATCACAACACCTATGTCTATATTCTGACCAAAAATGATCAGTCTACCTTTTACGGTTTGGCCGTGACCTCGAGTTACAAATAAGAAATCATGTTTTTTTTTCAGTGTAACTACACTCTAGCAAACTGACTCCCGTGCTCTAGATTTGAAAAAAAGTGATTTCCAGTCCTCGCTTGAGGGCTCATATCTTGAAAAGTGTACATTTTAGGAAAAAACAGTCCGGGGTTTAGAGAGAGACGAGAAGTTTTCCTCCGTTTTGAAGTTTGAATGACAGTTCTACGTGCAAGTATGAGAAAGATACGTGACTTGGAAAAAAGGTGAATTTTGTCTTTTTTTTCTCAACATTTTCCCATCCGCTTATAATGGCGCCATTGAAATGCATGGGAAAATCTTCCCCATTAGTTTGGAAATTTGGAAATGTTTTTGCACTTCGTGCAAAAACTATTCGTGCCATCGTTCTGAAAATCCACAGGACTGTAGTTAAATTCAGGGCCTACAACTTTCTAAATCGGTTCAGAATTTTTCGAATAACGGTGTGCGAGTGGTGAGGCCCCAAACTTCACACAATGCGTTCCGGATGGGGCAAAAAGCGCACGTTTGTGCACGTTGCGCAAAAACGTGCACGCCAATCGCTAATAAAAGTCATACCCATCGATTCCCGATTAAGGCGCACGTTTCTGCGTTTTTACTTTTCGCGTTTTCTCAAAGCTGCGGGACTAGTTACGCGCCGAAGTTTTTACGGAAGAATATATAATAAACTAGACAAAATTCCAGGGAAATTTTGAAGTGCCACGGACTACTGCCGGATGATCGCGGGGCTTATTTGCACCCATGAAGGTCAAGGACTCGATACAGATTCCAATGACACCACCCATGACTCTCTATGTCAAACCATTCAAAAGTTATTACAGAAAATATGTAATAGGCTAATAGAACCGCTAACAAAACCGCTAACGGGACCGCTAACGGGATAGCTAACAGAACCGCTAACGGAACCTCTAACGGGATCGCTAACTGAACAGCTAACGGGATCGCTAACGGGATCGCTAACGGGACCGCTAACCGAGCCGCTAACGGGATCGTTAACCGAGTCGCTAACAACCGCTAACGGAACCGCTAACGGAACCGCTAACGGGACCGCTAACGGGACCGCTAACGGGATCGCTAACGGAACCGCTAACGGGACCGCTAAC
The DNA here is from genome assembly GCF_033807715.1 of Cololabis saira. Taxonomy (NCBI): domain Eukaryota; kingdom Metazoa; phylum Chordata; class Actinopteri; order Beloniformes; family Belonidae; genus Cololabis; species Cololabis saira. The sequence goes on along the minus strand of NW_026906201.1, from coordinate 129,463 downwards.
GGGACCACTAACGGGATCGCTAACGGGATCGCTAACGGGACCGCTAACCGAGCCGCTAATGGGATTGCTAACGGGACCGCTAACAGCCGCTAACGGAACCGCTAACGGGACCGCTAACAGAACCGCTAACGGGACCGCTAACGGGATCGCTAACAACCGCTAGCGGAACCGCTAACGGGACCGCTAATGGGATTGCTAACGGGACCGCTAACGGAGTCGCTAACTTTACCGCTAACGGGACCGCTAAAAGGATCGCTAACGGAATTGCTAACTGAACCGCTAACGGGACCGCTAACCGAGCCGCTAACGGGATCGCTAACCGAGCCGCTAACGGGATCGCTAACGGGACCGCTAACCGAGCCGCTAATGGGATTGCTAACGGGACCGCTAACAGCCGCTAACGGAACCGCTAACGGGACCGCTAACAGAACCGCTAACGGGACCGCTAACGGGATCGCTAACAACCGCTAGCGGAACCGCTAACGGGACCGCTAATGGGATTGCTAACGGGACCGCTAACGGAGTCGCTAACTTTACCGCTAACGGGACCGCTAAAAGGATCGCTAACGGAATTGCTAACTGAACCGCTAACGGGACCGCTAACCGAGCCGCTAACGGGATCGCTAACCGAGCCGCTAACGGGATCGCTAACGGGATCGCTAACAACCGCTAACAGGACAACTAACGGGATTGCTAACGGGGTCGCTAACTTGACCGCTAACGGGATCGCTAACTGGACCGCTAACGGGACCGCTAACGGGATCGCTAACAGGACCGCTAACCGAGCCGCTAACGGGATCGCTAACCGAGCCGCTAACGGGATCGCTAACAACCGCTAACGGGACCGCTAACGGGACCGCTAACGGGGTCGCTAACTGGACCGCTAACGGGATCGCTAACTGGACCGCTAACGGGACCGCTAACGGGATCGCTAACAGGACCGCTAACAGAACCGCTAACGGGACCGCTAACACCGATAGCACTACCATCCCATAATAAACACCTACCATCCCATAATAACACTAACATCCCATAATAACACTAACATCCTATAAAAACACCTTCCATCCCATAATAACACTAACATCATATAAAAACACCTGACATCCCATAATAACACTAACATCCTATAAAAACACCTGACATCCCATAACAACACTAACATCCTATAAAAACACCTGACATCCCATAATAACACTAACATCCTATAAAAACACCTGCCATCCCATAATAACACTAACATCCTATAAAAACACCTGCCATCCCATAATAACACCTATCGTGTGTGTGTGTGTGTGTGTGTGTGTGTGTGTGTGTGTGTGTGTGTGTGTGTGTGTGTGTGTGTGTGTGTGTGTGTGTGTTCATCTAAGGTTAAAAGGTCAGGGTTCAGATTTCTCCATTTTCCAGGTTATACTATGAAGTCTGTACTGAGTGAGTCATGTGACCAGTTCTGGGTCAGTCTAATCAGTCAACAGCTGAGCTCTGGTTGCTAGGGGCAACAAGAACCTGATACAGAGGGAGCGGGAATGACTCAGCTGGATTTTCGGTTGTGACAAACCTGAAATCACTCCACTTTGCGCTCAAACCGTAGCCCTTAGCAGAAAAACGAAAACATTTTGAGAATCAGAGAACCTATCAGATTATCTAAATGTTATTTTCATACAGATATTCCTTAAAATGTGTTAGTAACGGCAATTCGAAAACAAAAATGAGATTTTTTTTAAGAAAATGTTTTTTAACATGGGAGTCAATGAAGAGAGAGACAGGAATGGGCGTGTCTGTTGGCTCCCCCGTTAAAATTTTGTGCACACCACGCCTGTCAAAGTCACATTTTATGAATCACAACACCTATGTCTATATTCTGACCAAAAATTATCTGTCTACCTTTTACGGTTTGCCCGTGAGCTCGAGTTACAAATAAGAAATCATGTTTTTTTTTCAGTGTAACTACACTCTAGCAAACTGACTCCCGTGCTCTAGTTTTGAAAAAAAGTGATTTCCAGTCCTCGCTTGAGGGCTCATATCTTGAAAAGTGTACATTTTAGGAAAAAACAGTTTCGGGTTTGGAGAGAGAAGAGAAGTTTTCCTCCGTTTTGAAGTTTGAATGACGTTTCTACGTGCAAGTATGAGAAAGATACGTGACTCGGAAAAAAGGTGAATTTTGTCTTTTTTTTCTCAACATTTTCCCATCTGCTTATAATGGCGCCATTGAAATGCATGGGAAAATCTTCCCCATTAGTTTGGAAATTTGGAAATGTTTTTGCACTTCGTGCAAAAACTATTCGTGCCATCGTTCTGAAAGTCCACAGGACTGTAGTTAAATTCAGGGCCTACAACTTTCTAAATCGGTTCAGAATTTTTCGAGTAACGGTGTGCGAGTGGTGAGGCCCCAAAGTTCACGCAATGCGTTCCGGATGGGGCAAAAAGCGCACGTTTGTGCACGTTGCGCAAAAACGTGCACGCCAATTGCTTATAAAAGTCATTCCCATCGATTCCCGATTAAGGCGCACGTTTCTACGTTTTTACTTTTCGGGTTTTCTCAAAGCTGCGGGACTAGTTACGCGCCGAAGTTTATACGGAAGAATAAATAAATAAATAAATAAATAAATAAGCCTGAGCAATAGTATGAGTGCCTCGTGCTGCGCACGAGGCACTCCTCCTCCATTGAGCTTGCGCATCTCAATGGAGGAGGAGTGCCACGTGGCGCAGCCGTGGCACTAATAATAAGCCTGAGCAATAGTATGAGTGCCTCGTGCTGCGCACGAGGCACTCCTCCTCCATTGAGCTTGCGCATCTCAATGGAGGAGGCGTGCCACGTGGCGCAGCCGTGGCACTAACTAGACCAAAATTCCCGGGAAATTTTGAAGTGCCACGGACTACTGCCGGATGATCGCGATTTGGCAGCTACCTTGGGGGACTCCACAGTCCAATGACTTACTATGCGATAAGGCACCGTTAAAATAAACTTTTTGTGACCTTTCAGACAAATAGCTCTTAAACCATTGAATTGCAGAAAAATTAAAACCATAATTAATGAGTTTAGAAATTAAAATGTCATGCTCAATCACATCAAAGGCAGCACTGAAGTCAAGCAATACTGTTCCCACAAGCATCGAGTCATCAATTGATGTTAACCAGTTATTGGACATCTGTGTCATTGCAGTGCAGGTGGAGTGGCCAGACCTATAAGCATGTTGGAACATTGTTGTTAAATCATTGTAAGAAAAGTAATCTTGTACTTGCTTGAATACTATCATCTCCAATAATTTACTGAGAACAGGTAAAATACTTATAGGCCTACTATTTGGACCGCAGAAAGTTGATTTTGTATATTTGGGTAAAGGAATGATCTAACCCTCCTTCCAAAGTTTAGGACACACACCACTAATCAGACACCTGTTGAACATGTGACAGAGAAGCTTCGAAATTACCGCAGCAGATGATCTCAATAGCCTATTGTCCAAGTTGTCCAAGTTCCAGCAGACCCACCAACAGTCAAAGATTTCAGCAGCAATTCCACCCGCAAAACACTGACCAGATGACATTCAAAATGACATAACTTGTTTTTCATAATTAATTTTTTTATCAGCTCATCTGAGTTAGTATCAACAGTACAATGCATTTTCTCTCTGAGTTTAGAACCCTTGTTAACAAAATAATCCTTGAAATAATTTGCAATCTGAGTTGGCTTATTTAAATAAACTCCATTCAGTTCAACAAAAGAGGTACAGGTAGATTTTTTCCCCATAATTTCATTAAGTACATTCCATAATTTCTTACTGTCCGTACCACTGTCAGAAATTCTTTTCTGATAGAAGTTTTTTCTTTTTGACTCTGTTCACTTTGGTCACATGATGCCTTTGTATACAATAAAGTTTTCTGTCCACAAGAGAACCCGAGAGAACAGCAACCTTCTTAGTCCTTTGAGCCATTAAACTCTTTAATTCAGAATCAATCCAAGGAGCACTTTTGGCTTTAACTGTAAACTTTTTTAACGGAGCATGACTGTTAACAACTCTCAATAGCACATACTTAATGTTATCCAGCTCAGTGAGAACATTATCCTCATTGAATGTCTTATAAGTTCTTTTTACCATAATATTGGGACAGGCTTTAGGACGCTTTGTTCTCCTGGAGACAGCCACACAGTTATGGTCACTAAACTGGTACAAAAACAGGTGTGGAGCACATATCAGGGGTATTAGTGAAAATATGATGGATACATTTTGATGTTGGAGATCTAGCAGTGTTAATAGAAATTCTTGTAGGTTGATAAATTCATTGGGATAAACCACACATATCAGTCATATATTTAAGCTTGTTCTTGAGAGCACACTCATCAGATAGCCAATCAATGTTCAGATCACCCATCCAGTACATCTCTCCGTTTTCTTCAGTCACTTTATCTAGCATATTACATAATGCATTTAAATATTCTATCCTGACACTAGGTGGCCTGTAACAACATCCAACAAGTATTGGTTTTAAATAGGGGAGATGTACCTGCAGCCATAACATTTCAACATCATCAACCATCAAGTCATGTCTCAATTTAACAGGATAATGGTCATGTATTAGAATGGCCACACCTCCAAACCTATTTCTATCACGTCTATAAATTGAATAGCCACTTATAGAAACTTCTGAATTGTTTATAAAACTGTCCAGGAGGTTTCAGAAATTGCAAGAATATCTATATTGTTCAATTGCAAAAATAAAGAAAGGTCTTGGATTTTATTCCTCAAACTACATGTTAATATGTGCAAGGACTAAGCCTGAGGGTAGTTTGTTTATACCAGTCATCTTATCACATACCTCAAGTTGTTAAATCATCATCACATTCATCAGACATATTGATCCAGCTCTGAAAGTTCATGGATAAGCAGTGTATTTGCAACCTCTGGGTTTCCATTAAGCTTAATGTAGATCTTACAGGTGGCAGTCCAGGTGGCTTGTATTTTGTTATCCTTCCTCAGAACACGTGCTTGGCGGGCAATGTAGGCGTTTCTCCTCGTCAGGTGATCATTTAGATATACACTAGAGCACTTCAGCTTCCGGCCTTGCTTCAGGACATCCACCTTTCGTTTTCTGAGGATTGTGTGTGTGTTTCCCTGAAGAGTTCATGCACACCTATGGACGTGTGTGTGTGTGTGTGTGTGTGTGTGTGTGTGTGTGTGTGCGTGCGTGCGTGTCAGAGAGAGTAGAGCTAGTGAGTGTGTGTCTGTGTTTGAGTGACTGAATGAGTGAGTCTATGCATGTACTCTGCATGTAGAGTAAAAACTGTGGGAGTATGATGATAATGTATGGAAGAAAGTGGAAAAATCTTGAAGGCTTGGAGCTTGAAGTGAGCGATGACATCATTGCACATGTGCGTGTGTCTGTATCCATTTGCCCAGATGATAATCATATGGTCAAACAACAGTTAATTCAATACATTTAGAAATTAAATTATATAATAATCATCAATAACACCTCTATTATATGGAACACCAGGACAAAACCAGTACTGTACAAACATGTTTATTAAATGTCAAATATTCAACAAAGTAAACAACTCTGATTCAAGTAAATTGTTCTGCATAACATTTTACATATGTCTTTAAGTAGTATATGGTTTTACACAATATTAATCTTGAAGTGAATTAAGCTTAAGATAATATTTCAAAAATATAAAAATTATGCAAGAATGAAATTACAGATGCATTCAAAATTGTATGGGTGCAGACAAGATCATTGTGCTAATAATACAATTGTAATTTAGATCATCAAAAGGTAAGTAATAATCATGTGGACAACATTCATTAAGAACATAAAGATAAAACAATATAATGCAGTTAAGTTTATGATCATAAAAACATGTCAAAAATTAAATTTTGAGAGAATTGAAGCCTTACAATGCAGAACAAAAGAATAGAGAAGTCTGGGTCAATCTACCATGATTTGTCAGACCAAGAGCCTCTCATTAAAATATCAAAAACTGAACTGTTATTGTGACAATTAAAGTTGCAAATATGGACAATAGACTTCCATTCACAACAGATGTGAGGACAAAATAAGTCCTGAGTCCTTTACAAGGATTGAGACTCACAGAGGTCAAAGGTCCACATCAAAACCAGTGAGGATCCCTCTGTCTGATGGGCATTCATGTGGCAGCAGAATGTCTTTGGACAGTGCAGAGCAGTGGTCATCTTCCTCTTTCCTGAATACACAAAAGCAGAGATATCAGCACAACATACATCATAGTTATTTCTGAATTTAAATTCAGTATACAAATTAGCCTTACAATTGCTCACACACCAGGACAATAGAAAATCTTACCTCTGTGTGGTTGCTGCATCAATAGAGTTGTCTCCAGAGCTGCTGTTGTCACTTGGTCTGCTACCTGGATCTGTTGTAGCCCTGATTTGGAAACAAAGAAATAATCAATAAGTTGTAGTTTTCAAAGCAAGTGAATCATCAAGAAGAAAGCTGCATACATTGGCAGAGCATCTGGCTGATGAGCACCTGCCTGAGACACATTGAACTGCTGCTGTGGCCCCTTGGACACGTGTTGGACCGTCTAGGAAGTCTCGCTGATGCAGCAGAGTGCTGCTACATTGCTGCAGCTCTTCCCATGACCAACCGCAGGTCATCCATGGCTCTACTGGCTCCTGCTGCTCCTGGACCCTTCCTGTAGCCAGCCCAGGTATGCCTGATCCTGGCTGTACACCAAAGGAGAATGAAAACAACTTTATACATGTGTGTTGAAAAGTTTTTTTAACATAAGATTAAAAAACTTCAAAGAAATGTGAGCATTGAAAAGTCAAATCAAACTAACATCTAACAGTATACTCACCTCTGTCTGTAAGTGCACCTTGCCTGCATCCTCAGTGGCTCTGTAAGTACAACTGACAATATTACACCTGCAGGGGGACTATTCACCCATAGCTAGGACAGCGGTTGACAGGCACCAGGGTTTATCCACACAGTGGTGGCCCTGACGCCGTGTCTCTAGGGCCCGCTGCTGCTCCGAGATCCCCTGCAGTTTAGCCTGGGACCATGAGGTACCCAGTTTCCGTGTGTGGCCCCGGGGAGGCACTGCAGGAGTCTTGGTAGTGGAGAGGCTTTGTACTGGCAGGAGGAAGCTAACTAAGTCAGCTTCTTCTTTTCACCCTCCATTCAGAAGGCTAGCCAGCGGCAGAAGCAGTGAGCAGAGAGCAGCACAATGCAGCAACATGCACTAGCTCCAAGCACCACACTACTGCACTAGACGCTTCACACATACCCTGTGTTAGCACACAGCAGTGTGTGCTAACACACACACACAGACGCACACACACGCACACACACACACACACACACACACACACACACACACACGCGCGCAGACAGACGCACACGCAGACAAACACAGATGACAGACATACACAAAAACAGATAAACAGAGAGGGGGTGCTAGAGAGGGAAAGGTGGGGAAGGAAGAGAGAAGGGGAGGGAATGACAAGGATGTGGATGAAAATACTTACCGTATACCTACCGAATACCTACCATTTCATCTGGGCTGGGCACCTTTTCCGAATTAAACAACATACCTACAAGGGCTCTTTTCCACAATAAAAGACCACAAGAGGAAACCTTTCTCAACCCAAAACCACCATGAGTTGGACCCCAGGCCATATTCACCATAAGCATCCAGATACCAAAAGAAAATAACACAATGAACCACAAGAACTACCCTAACAACAACTACCCTAACAACAACAACAGGCCATCTTGCTCAACCCCAACCACCATCAACAACAAGCTGTGAACTCTGCCAAAGAGTACTTCACAGATGACTTGGACCCGAGGCCACATTCCCCACAGGCATCCAGACACAACACCACTAAAGCAAAACCACTTCACTCAGAAGACAAGCCTCCCGCTTCTGGCGAAGTCAAAACACAGTACACCGGATCGTGATAACTGTGATACGATTGCAGCACACCTGATTGAAGGCAACATTGTGGTTGCGATATGTAAATATGATCAATCAGTGTCCGCTTTTCGGTCGTTGCAGCGGAAACAAGCTGGCTATAGCCTCTGGACCGAAACAACTCCCATATGGCTTTCTTCCCTTTGGAGAGCAAGTCTTCATTGAAGTCTCCACAAACCACTACAGGCTGGCAACCCATCATCTCTAAAGTGTCCAAGAGGCTTTGCATGTTTGCAAGAAACACGTCAAGTTGGATATTTGGTGGTCTGTACACAGTGGCTATCAATGCTCTGACAGGACCCTCAACCTTGACGACGGCGAATTCAAGGTCGGGCACATTTTGAATGTACCGTCGGGCCTCTGCTTGTAGACAGCTCCTGTAGTACACTGCAACTCCACCTCCATCTTTCATAGCCATATCCGCTCTGTTAGAATATGAGACATTTCTGTTGCGCGCAAACATCTCATATCCCTCCAGCTGGAAGTCTGGAGAAACAAATGATCCCGACAGATGGGATTCGGTGATGCACAGGACATCAGCAAGTCTGAATTCATGGTGGGACCTGATGTCCTCCATGTGCGACGGAAGTCCTTGACAATTGTGATGGACTATTGTCAAAGTTGGACCAGTGTGGTCTGCGGTCTTGACAAAGTGCAAAAGCGGTCTTGCACTCTCGAATGAGGCGTGACTCATAGTCTCCATCGATGTGGTGATTTTAGGATTCGCATAGATCTTCTTTTCTTCAAAGTCTCTGATCCATAGTCCTTGAAGTGAGGTCGTCCGGCTCAGGGCGACATAGGCCATTCCGGGTTCAAAAATGTGCTTCAAGGACACCACAGCAGACTGCACAGTCATGCCTTGCACTTTATGAGCTGTACAGCCGAAGGCCAGCTTCATCGGGAACTGCCGTCGAACCATCCCCCTTATGCTCGTGCTTTCCTCGAACCTTTCCACGTACACCAAGTTATCCTCCGCCCCTTGAATCTTCTTGCGGAATTTCTGGCCTGCCGTGGGATTATCCAATTCGAGTCCAATGAGCTTGACCACAGTCAGTCCGTCTTCGGTGGTGGTGACAATGTTGGCAATTGTTCCAAAAGTGCCATTTACAATCCCGTCCTCAATATCGAGATTCCTGATCACCATGACTCGTGCTCCTTGAGCCGCTTGCAGGTTGTCAGGTAAATCCCTTTTATTGCCTTTAAAGGAATCATACGCAGGTTTCATTTCTCCAGTTCGCAGATCTTTTCTAAAGTCTTGCGCTGGAATCTCTACAACTTGCAACTTTAAGGCAGTTAAAATTGCAGCGTTGTGCTCGTCAACCTCTTTGTTGGTGGCAAAGATATGAAGGGCGTCTGTCGGACAATCTCCGGCCTCCACAACGGCCTGAGCGAGCAGAGCTTCGTCATCCGCGCTGAGCGGATCCTCCTTATTCCTGGTTCTAATCCTGTTCAAGAGCTCGGCAAAAGTGCGATCATCTTTCTGCCGCATTATCTCTGTCAGATTGACCAGCTTGAAATCTTGCCAGAGGTCGAGCACATCATCCTCAAAAACGCATAGCGGTTTGCCTTTACCAAGGGGCGGCAGTTGGTAAAAGTCGCCAACTGCAAGGACAGACATCCCTCCAAATGGTCTCCTGTTTCCTCTGATCTGCTGAAATCTCCAGTGGACATAGGAAAACAGATCCTTAGAGACCATGGATATCTCATCAATAATCAAGATCTCCGCATTGGACAGTGTTACCCTCACTTCGTCCAGTGTGTTTCCGAGACCTTGATACGGAGGTTTCAGGCTTCTCGGCAGCTTCAGCAGTGAGTGCAGTGTTTTGCCAGAGATATTGAAAGCGGCGGTGCCAGTAAACGCCGCCAACAGCACTGAAGGCTTAGACATGTCACCTTCATTGCGTAACCTGGGAAGTTGGCGCAGAATCTTGGTGGCCTCCTGATAAACACACTTGATCACATGGGACTTGCCACAACCGGCTCCCCCAGAGATGAAGTAAAAAAAGGGTTCAGGATCCTGACCCCAGACGCGTTTCAAACACCATTCGCGTATGGCGTAGAAGGCGGACGCCTGCATCTCATTGAGGCTTCGAAACATGTTCCTCACAAAGTCGGGGCTCAATTCCGGCGCCTGGATTGCTGGCATGGCTCCACTGCTCTCACCTTGAAGCTGAAAATCTGGAAGCTGCTCCTGTTCCTCCTCGCCAGGGTTTATGGCTTCTCGCTGAGCGACACACTCTAAACGATCCACCTCAACCTCTGGTGCAAAACTATTCCACGCGTTGCGGATGGGTCCCTCCTTTCGAAACCGTTCGAGGGCTTTGTCGATTTTCCTACCCTCTCCTTCGTAGCGCCTTCTATTGAAGTTGACGTACTTTTTCACAGGCAATCGGCCCGGACGCCGACCACTTTTATAAAACGCTTCGTAGGTCGGGTAGCGTTCCGGCTTCAGATCAGCATCCTCTCTGTGTGGCCAGTACAGTTTTAGGAGCCGTCTGTAATACTTTTCCGGATCTTTCTTCTCTGAGAAACGAGTAAACCGGATGACGGCAGGTTTTCCCGAAGTCCTCTTCTGGATACACCCGTGGTCGTTCTGGAGGGGAATGGCAGTAGCCGATTGACGTTGCTGACCGTAGAGGACCCTGTAATTGGATGTGAAGTCAGCCAGACACATGTCTCGAAACTCGCCTGTATCAGGCCTCTGCATGTATTTTTCCGGCAATCCTGCCATCCAAACGTCCTCTTCATCTGCGGCCATGTTCTGCAGCCTGCTCATCGGAAGACTCATTCTCATACCGTCGTCCTCCGTCTGTATAAAAATTACAGAACGCGAGCACTTTTTCAGCGGTAGGCTGCATACCCGTGCCACAGACTCCTGAGCGCTAACCTCTCGGTGTTTAGCATACGCCTGCATAATCTGCTTCATCTCATCCTGTTTATTAACGCCAGATTTCCGTACATCACGGATGACAGAGTCAAGGAATTCAGTCATCTCGTGCTCTGGCTTGGAGACGTACGACATCATATACATGATGCAACTGAAATCGTCAATGACATACTGGATGTCCATGTTGGCGTTCCATGCTCGCAACAGGTCAGGGTTGTATCCATTCACCCAGCAGTCCTTGGGGTCACGCTTATTGTACACCACCATTCCACTGGTGAGGGATCTGACACTGTGCGAGTACTCTTCAGGATGCAAGTCACATTTTTGCAACAACTCTGCCAAGTCCTTGAAAGAGGCATTTGGGTCCATTAGAAGATCTCTCACCGGCTTCAGCTTTTCCTTAGCCATCTGCTGCTGCTTTGAGAGGAATTTTTTGCTCTTCTTGGACTTCTTCTGACTCTTCTTGGAATCCTTGGACTTTTCCCCACATTTTTTATGCCCGCCAACATCGTTTTGTCCACAGTCTTGGTCTTTCTGGGCATCGTCTTTCTTGACATCTTCATCATCACCATCATCAACAGCCCCCCAAGGTGTGCAGCCAATGATCGTTTGATCCATGGGCAGTTTTGGAAAACCAAATCTGCACGATACATTGCCTTTCCTGCATGTTTTGGAGTGGTTGCGGCTGTGAACCTGAACCTCAGACACTATTTTGTGGAGCTCGGGGTCCGTGTCCACATCAGGCATCCGACAGCATATATAGCGGTCAATGAATTGGATGACATCCTTGCAGCACTCAGGATCCTCAATCTCTGGTGCATCTTTGATCCACACCAGCATATGGATATGTGGACTACCTCTGGCTTGAAATTCCACCCGATAAAAGTAGTCCTCCACTGGACCGATGGGCTGTGCAGGTGACAGGAGCAGATCTGTCATGAGCGCATCCACTCGCTTCTCAAACAAGCGCATCACCGTCACAGGGTTACTGCGGAGAATCTCACACTTTTCATTCCAGTCCAGCTTTGAGAAGTCCCCTTGCTCACCTTGTTGAGCTTTGATAATATCAATAACCTCCGGCCATCTCATTTCGGCGGCAGAAAACGTTAGGAAAAACGTCGGCTTGCCCAACTGTCTGACCATGGCGAAAAGATCTCGCAGCGTTTTCTCCCAATACGCTGGAGTGCCTCGGAGGGGTTGCATGAAACGGGTCGCATCCCTATTTTGGATGAGTTGTTCCAGCTCCTCTTTGTCCTGAATCATCTTATTGGAAATTGTCCTCCCATCTTTGGTGAATTTCTTCCCCTTGCGTGTTTGGATGGACATGCTGTTCCTAGCGATGTGCGTTTCCGTCACAAACTGGGAAAAGAACAGATAACTCTGGTCCCTCGCAAAGCGGGCATCCACAGAGAAGAGCCTTGAATTGAAGTACACACTTGGGGACAGATGGATTATTCTGCCCTCATCCAAGGTGTTCTCTCCGGTTGGGAACTGAACAGGAAAGGCCATGGCTTCAAGCTTAGGAATGGCAAAGAAACCGACAGGTTTGTTTCCTTGGGCAGGAGCAATGCTAAATATGCCATCCCCATATGACAAAACCTCCTGTGCTATGTCAAGAGGCTGCATGCACGTGTCCAAGGCCAGACCAGGCCTGAGGTCTTCCTTTTCCTTGTCGTCGTCCACCTCATTGGGCTGCTTTTCACCAGATGTGCCTGCAGCGGGTTCCATGTCTCCTTCCGGATGTCTGGGCTCCATGAGCTGTGCAGCATCTGGGGCTTCCTGTGGAGCATCTCCCTCTTCGAGACTTTCAAATTCAGCACAGTCATCAATCTCAATGTTGCTGTATTCTGAATGAGTCTCTCGCAGTATCCTTAGCCCTGCTAGCACATTCTTCATGTTAACTGTGTAGAAGTGCTGATAGCCCTTGTACTTGATGTTGCGCTTCAACTTTACTTGCAACAGCTGGGCTTGGGCGCTGGGCCTCGGAAGAGCATTGACTGTGGTTTCCATCTCTGATGGTACACACACAACTGCTCCGTGTACTGCTCTTTGACGTCCTTTGGGCAAGGCAACTATCTTTGCAAACGGTAAGATCTTTGCAATCAATTGCCTTTCCAGCACGTTCAACTGTTCGAGCTCTGGGGGAATGGGTGCGAGCTCCAGGTTGTTGCAAGCTGCCATGGACGGCATTCGTCCTCTGGCCAAGTGGCTGTCACAGGTGTGGCAGATCCACTCCCGCATCCTGTCCTGTGGAACGGTGCATGGGGCTGAGCAATCGGTGTCACAAACGTGGACATACTTACCTGTCAAGCAAGCAGCCACCACGCAAATGTTTTTAATATATTTGGCTCTGTTGCAATGCCTTACCTGATTGGGGAACAGAGCTCTGTGACACACTGTGCAGACATGTGTGGGCCCATGTCTAATTCTTTCCCGAAATACCGATATGGCTTCTACCATCACAGGGTTAACCACAGGCTGTGCAGTTTCCGGGCGGCAGTTTACGATGTCCATGTATTTCCTCTTAATCCTGAGTGCACACTGCAACTTGTGACGAATACGAAGTGCAGCATCTTTAGCGAGTCTATCCTTTTTGTTCTGGATGCAGTGTTGTATGTGACGCAGCCTGAACTCTGGGTTGTGGTGATATTTCTCGCTCACGTACTTTTTCATTAAACATTTCTGTTTGTTTTTAAACTGAGGATCAGTTCTATACCTCTCGCTCACGTAGTTTTTCTGTTTGTTTTTAAACTGAGGATCAGTGCGATACCTCTCGCTCACGTACTTTTTCTGTTTGTTTTTAAACTGAGGATCAGTGCTATACCTCGCGCTCACGTACTTTTTCTGTTTGTTTTTAAACTGAGGATCAATGCTATACCTCTCGCTCACATAGTTTTTCTGTTTGTTTTTAAACTGAGGATCAGTTCTATACCTCTCGCTCACGTAGTTTTTCTGTTTGTTTTTAAACTGAGGATCAGTTCTATACCTCGCGCTCACGTAGTTTTTCTTTTTGATTTTAAAATGAGGATCAGTGGTGTATCTCTCCTTGCGGTACTTTTTCATGAAGGTTTTCTGTTTGCTCTGACTATCCAGATCCATCCAACTTCTTTTGATGTTGTACTTCTTTTGTTTTCGATGATAACGGTCTTTTGCGTATTTGGTTTTAATCGCCTGCAGTTTTGTCAGCCTGAATTCCAAACTGCTGACATATTTCTCTCTCTCATACCGCGCTCTATTAGTTGTGCTTGTACCATTGTCTACAGGTGGTACATGTTGCTTTTTGCACTCACTCGATCTACGCATAGCCTTTCTTCGCATCTGTGTTGGGATTTTCGAAAAAACCTTCTCTGTCGTGGGACGTGTGATGTTGACGCGCTGACTCAAGTCCTGATTCTTTGGTTGTCTGAAGTTACTTGTCTGTGGGATATTGGCTTCCTCTAACAATTGTGCTTCTGGTACAGCCGTTGATGGATTTTTGATGGTCACATCCTCTGACTGTCCAGGCATCTCACTGAGTGTGTGGTTACTTGTAAAGGAAACAGGCATGAACTCATAGCTGCCATAAGGGCCACGGTTTTTAAAAAGCACAAGCAAATGTTTAACCATGCGACTCAATTTAGAGAAGGTCAGCATAATTGCTTTTCCATTATGATGAGGAAAACCTTTGGCAGACCTTGAGTGGGAATCAAAAAACCCGTAGCGTCCGGACCGGTCACGGAACACTGCAATGCACTCAGGAGCGACAATGAGAAACGCAAGGTTGACACCTTGAGAGAGGCTTTTCAGCTGTTCACGAAGGCACAGTCCTCTCCTGCTTCGAGGGCTGCCGTCTACAGCCTTCAAGAAACCAACCCTCAAGTCCGACATGTCCAACTGAACATTGTAGGTATCCGAATCGGTGAAAACCTGTTTCGGCATCTCCTCTATGGTCAAGTGGTTGCTTTTGAACCTTTTGTCCGCCTTCAACTGTTCTTTGATACCTACATAGAGTGCATTCCCCTGTTCAAGCACTCTATCAAGTGAGACCATGTCAAAATCCACCCCCTCCTGGTGGTAGGCGAGAAAGGTCAGAGCCATGCAGGTACACTGGTGATTGCGAGAAAAGGTTCCATACCTCCCGTCCTTCTGAGAATGTGACGCCCTCACGGATTGAGTGCGATGGCTCGGACCGACGGCAGGATCCTGAAATCATTTTAAGGAATGTTGTCATTGTTATCATGATGTAACATTTTCTTTTATAAGTGACAGATCAATCATTATCAATCTCATCATTAATCATAATTCGTTTCATTATCATCGTTAATCTTATATTTTTTAACATACCTTACATGCCTCCAACATATGTAACCAGCAATGGGTGGACAAAGTATTCACATCCTTAACTTAAGTGAAAGTACCAATACAATAATGTAAAATTGCTCCATTACAATTAAAAGTCCTGCATGTCAAATACTGCTTAAATAAAAGGGTACATAAATTATAGCAGCAAAATACACTAAGTATAGGTGCAGCAGTTAAAAGATGTAAATTACCTGGCTGGGATGTTCCTGGAAGGTGGACTCCTGGGGCTGGGCAGGGTCAGACGCACCAGGCTCCACCACCACTCTCCTAGGACTGCAAGGCGCTGGCTTGGAGGACACATCCACGGCTGGTGCCTCCACCTAAAACAATAAATAAATACATAAATAAATAAATAACTGTGTGAACTGCATTGACAAAATGAAACCATGTATTTTAATACTGTGTTACAATTATTCACTAAATATAACAATATAATGTTTTTGTCTATGGTGTGTCTACTCAAAATACTCAAAAAAATCCAAATAAGTATTACTCAAATAAATCAGACAAAATATGACAAACCTGCTGCTTCTCCCGGGTCCTCTTGGAGGCGACGCGTCTCTCCCGGCGCTCCACGGTCGACTTCTGCTGGAACAAAAACCATACAGACTTTTTTCACACCATATTTGCGACTTAGCTCCTCTTGGACAATAAACAGGAAGAGGGACACGCTTTTTAAAAGAGGCCTCAATGAAAAAATAAAATCTGCATGAACATTACCTCCCTGCCGTCCGGACGAGCTGCGCACTCCACAGCGCTGGGAAGGTGGGCCGGAACGGCCTTCTCCATCTCATCCAGGATCGCCGGACTAAACCACACAGGATTTAGCGGGATCGGATCCACCCCCACGTCCACCTGTGAAGACAGAACACGTGTCTGCTCCAAAGGGCTGGATGGACGTGGCGCGGTGACCACGCCCTTCACAACCACTTTTGGTGAGACACGTCTGGCAGGAGGCGACGTCCTGGGAGAAGTCTGGGTCCTCGGGACGACACGTCTGGCAGGAGGCGACGTCCTGGGAGAAGTCTGGGTCCTCGGGACGACACGTCTGGCAGGAGGCGACGTCCTGGGAGATGTCTGGGTCCTCGGGACGACACGTCTGGCAGGAGGCGACGTCCTGGGAGGCGTCTGGACCCTCGGGACTGTGGGCTCCAGCTGGTGGTGGAGGGTCCACCACAGCAACTCCGCAAGCCTCTCCATCCCGCCCTCCTTGCTGAGATGGACCTGACAAACATGATCAAAAGTTATTTAGCAGACAGAAATTTTCAGTAAACCTGTACCTGAACTTTCCCTATCATCTACCAAAGATATGCACACCACATTTTTTTAACATGTCTTAGATTGTAGAGTGTCATGTACTTACACCGTCAGGACACCACAGGTCCAGTTGTGTCAGCGGAAAGTAGTGGGTGGCAGAGACGTACCTGACACCTGAAATACAAAAGACAAACAAAAACATAATTACTTCTGTAATGCAATTAGAAAAAACAAAAATGTCATACATTCTGGATTAATTATAAAACAACTGAAATATTGCAAGCCTTTTACTATTTTAATATTGCTGATTATGGCTTACAGTTTAAGATTAAGATTCCCAGAATATTCTAATTATTTTGGAGATAGGATATTTGAGTTTTCTTAAGCTGTAAGCCATGATCAGCAATATTAAAATAATAAAAGGCTTGCAATATTTCACTTGATTTGTTATTAATCCAGAATGTATGACATTTTTGCATTACAGAAAATAAAGGACTTTATACACAATATTCTAATTTTATGAAACATTTAAGTGGCATTGCCACTTAAATATCAACACACACTGCTATACATGTCACTGTATTTTTTGTTTACATACCCATACGTGCAGCCACACGGTGATATTCCTGGCTTAGAAGCTCCTGGAGGTCCAGCTCTACGGTGAGACGGCGAGGGAAGTCCAAAACACACACCTAGAGTGAAAAAGATGTTCTTTCTCAGTAATTACATTCTCTCCCTCAAAAATTGCATAGAAATTGAAGTTATATGCATAAAATCAAGTATATCATCAGACATGTTATCAAGATAATAACAATATAAGAATACTTACGTTGGGCCAGGTAGAACAGGCAGTCAGCAGGAGCTTACCAAACGCGACCCCTGCCTGAGTGACGGTCCCGCTGGCGCTCAAGTCGTTACTGGGTGCCAAAATGCAGACTGCCGCGGGTGAGCGAGGCAGTACAGCATTCAGCACCTCAGTACGCAACTCAAGTGCCGACGCCCCAGGGACAGACAGGACGCCACAGGACAGACGTCGGTCCGGCAGTCCCACCAACCCGTCCGCGATGGGCCGAAGGTGGGAGTCACCAACAAGCAAGACGAACTGCATGAGAAGACATATTTTTTTTAATCAACGTGCAAATATCCCCCAACTACAAAAATCTGATTTTACTCAATGGAATCTAAGAGTATTATACCTTCTTGTCAGGTGACTCCTCTGGGACAACCAACTTCCGGAAATGGGGAGTGAAGGTGGACCTATCCCACTTCAGCACCCGATGGCGGTGACCCGTACCGTGGCCTAGGAGCAAGCACAAACACAAAAACTGTCAAACAATACCTTTACATCATAAAACCTTTAAAAACCCCAGGGAAAATCTGTTTACAATTAAACAAGAATATACAATTTACGTGTAATGAAAACAAACAGTGGGCTACATACCTGGGCGGAAGTCAGAGGGGGACACCTGGTGGTGGGACGGAAAAGTATTACATCACTACTCACACTTGTAGTACACTGAAGCAGGGCTGCAGCTATCGAATATTTTAGTAATCGAGTATTCTACTGAAAATTCCATCGATTAATCGAGTAATCGGATAAAACATATATTTCTTTAGTTAAAGAGCAATTATAAATATACATAAGATGTTAGATGTTAATTGACATCAAGACTAAATTATATAATACAGTAGGTTCATGGCTGTGCATTTAAAAACCCTAAACTTACACCAGTTGACCAAATTCACAGCCTTCACTCAAAAAACTAAGGATTTTACAAAGAAATGTTCTTATTTCTAACCTAAAAATGCCATTACACCTGATATCAGACATAACTTAAAAGGTTAGATGTTTTTCCCACGTGTTTCAATTGAACTTTCATTTGTGTCAAGCAAATTTTAAGTTGTAGTTAAGTTTTAAGTTAGAGTTTTGGCAGTGTTCAAAATAAAATTATGATTCCTGTTGTATTGGAGCACCAGTGCTGCTTGTTTTATCCATCAATGACTACAGAGATAAAATAAAATGAAAACTACCCAGTTAGCTTTATTACGTTTTTATTTTTCTGACATTTTCTGCCTTTTCTTTTTGTTAAAACTGTAGCGGGAACAGAGGTTTATATTCCGGGTAAAGGCTGATTTATGGTTCCGTGTTACAACAACGCAGAATGGTGCGCGTCGCTGCGTACCCTATGCCGTAGGCTACGGCGTAGCCGTGGAGAGCCTGCACGCCAGCGCAGCACCGCAAGCCGGACCGCCGCTCTCCGCCCTCGCCGGAGAGCGGCGTAGACTCTGCGTCGATTTAACGCGGAACAATAATTTTGGCTTTAGAGGGGGAACATAGGGGAACGGACCAGAAGAATATAGCGTGGATTAAAAATAAAAGTTAAGCACTCAACTCCCGTCTGGGCCATTGCAGACTGCCTGAGCATGATGTTACTAAAACCAAACATATCCGCCGCCTCTTTCTCCCCCCTTTAACGTGCGCAGCGCATGGATGTAGGCACAGGCATGGATCTATTTTGGGCGCAGCGTCAGCGGGTTGTGTCGCATTAAATGTGGTCCGGGCGTAATACGAGGCTTTGAGCTGGTGAAATTAAACGAAAAAAAAAAAAAAATAAATAAATTTAACGATTCCTCGAGGCAGAGGAAATTCCTCGATCATTTTTTGTAATCGAATTATTCGAGGAATCGTTTCAGCCCTACACTGAAGCAGAGCCGGATTAACGCAAAGGCAAACTAGGCATGTGCCTAAGGCCTCATTGGCAGGGGGGCCAATAAAATAAAATAAACATAGTAAGTAATGAAAATATATGTCCTATCTACAATGTATTTTGTATTTCAGTGTTAATATATCAATATGTATTAACTAATTAAAAATGACGACGTTTACTCTAACGTTACGTCACATTAACGCCACTCAGTTAAATCCGATGGGAGGACTAAGCGGGACAATTAAGCTATCAGGCTGCAAGGTCTGATTTATTGTTGGACAGTTTCTAAATGGTCTTGATAAATGTGAAGGGTTCATGTTTGTCTTCTTGTTCCTGTACTTAAATCACAGGTGTGAATATGGGCTACAGGTGAAGGGACTAGAATTTGTATTCACCCAATTCAGGCTTGTTTTCCTTGGCTGTCTGAGCAAATTAGAAAAGAAAAGTGAAAAAAAAATGTAATAATTGCTCATTTTTCAACAAAGTTTTTGTTGAACATAAACATCTTTACCACTACAGCACACTTTGTCTTACTTCAAATTGTATAGGTCTTTGTATATTTGACCTCTTATTTAACTATTGAATTTAACTCAACACATTTAAATAAGATTTTCTGCAAAATGCAATAGACTACAACATTTATCTCACTTGCTCTGTTTACATAGCAATGCTGACACCTATTGGTCATTTAATATATATTTAATATAATTAATTGTAATAACGTATAAATAATAAAAATTAAAAAATAGTCTGATAGACTGTTTAATATACAACACATGACTTATTTTGGAATACAAATAACCAACTTGCCTATGACTATGCTACGTTAAATGTGAATTAACTTTTTATTAGTAACTTCGGTAAGTTTAAGATTTCAATTCATAAATAACATCGGTGGAGGGGGGCCCAAAAATCACAGTCTGCCTAGTGTAGTCCATTTATTTAATCCGGCTCTGTGAAGCATCGTGTAGAGTGCAGCACTGTACTGCAAATACCCTTTGCGTGTGTGTGTGTGTGTTCAGTTGTAGAAGAAATAAAAACTTACCCTTCCAGCCTGGTAAGGTGAGTGGGATGGTGAGATCGGCAGAGGGGTCCACAGCTTCTTCATCTGAAACACAGAACTAAAGTTACTAAAACTGAAGACTTTGAATTACACAGTGTATTTCATTATTACTTGATAAAAAGCATAGAGTGAACACTATACCTTCTGGGCAGGAGACTGGGAGGGGCTGGCTCCATCCCTCTGGGTCCCGAACGGCTGGGCTGGCGGTGACGTCTCCGGCTGGGTCGCCTCAAAACACAAAACCAATCAAATGCAGTCAATAAGTGACACATTGCAGTCACTTGACAGAAGAAGCACTCACTTTCCTCACGTCTACTTTAATGCTTTGTAGTCTATTGTGTGTAGCTTTAAAGCTATCTATTGTGTAGTTTTGTCTGTACCTGGTCCGGCTTGCTCCAGCGCAGCTTTTGGGCGCGGGAGCGTTTTCCCTTCTGTGGCATCTTGTCACCAGCCTGTAAACACTTCAGAAAAAAAACACTCCAAAACACAGTTATTTCACAGGCAAACACAATGCAGTGAAAAAGTTTGAAATTTGAACAAACACAATATCAACTAGAACGATAAACAGTGCAAACAATATGTGTGTGTGTGTGTGTGTGTGTGTGTGTGTGTGTGTGTGTGTGTGTGTGTGTGTGTGTGTGTGTGTGTGTGTGTGTGTAGGAGAGAATGGATGTATTTCAGTATAGGGCTTAGTATTTAGGTTGTGTGCTCTGTTTGTGTAGCTGGTGTGTGTGGGCGGTCTTGGTTTCAGAAGATGGAAACTGCCAAAAAGAAGGAAACAATTATTTTAGACTGTGGTTTATATGAAATTACGGAAAAGAGAAAAGACATCACAACAACACATCACACAACACCAAATCAGAACACACTCACAACAACACATTTCAGTAAAAATCACACAACACATTATAACACAACACACAACACATTACATCACATCACAACTTGTTTTCAAAAAGGTAAGAGATTTTTAATTTTATGCTTTTATGCTCTATGCCGTGTTTCATCAAGAGTCCTGGATTCACACTGAAAGCGTCACATAGGCAGCTTCGGCTGCCATTCATTTCCTATAAAGACGCGTGTGGAGAGGCGGGCGGAGCAGCCGGAGCAGAGCGTCAATTTGAAGTTGAAAAATCTGAACTTTATGCAAATGAGCAGCGACGCCGAGGCAGCGTCCAATCACAGACCGGGATTCCTGAAGCGAGAAGCCTCAATGCAGATTGTACTTTCATGTTCACACAAACGTACACTCATTCACATGCGTACAGGAGCAGAGCTGTCACTAACAAACTTATTTTTATCAGGAATCAATATATTTCATCCAGCAAAATGACATTTTTACCTGAACTGCTCATGTGAAACACGTATCTGATGGTTGAGGGGTTTGATGGTCCAAACAACATTATTTGCTACATTGATCCAACGCGAAATAATTAAAAACCGTGCTTATTAATCACAACACACAGTGTAAACATGGTGATTAAATCCGCTGGGACCCGGTGAGTCAGTGCTGCTCACGGCAGCCAGACTGCAGCTTCACCGGGACCAACGATGATGGTTGATGTTGATCCAGGACCAACCTGGTTAAGGAGCATCAAACTCACTCTTATCTACGCAGAAATAACGCTAAAATATAAAGAAGGCTTCCCAAAGTGTGATCCATGGTGGAATAGAAAAAACTGAAGATGTGCAGCTATATATACAGTAGATATATGTAGACTGTATGCACTTTGTTCCCTCCAGTTCTGCAGTG
>NW_026906201.1:0-105000 GCF_033807715.1 Cololabis saira | reverse complement strand
AGAAGAGGAAGAGGATGAGGAGGAAGAGGAGGAGGAAGATACATACATATATATATATATATATATATATATATATATATATATATATATATATATATATATATATATATATATATATATATAACATCATCCATGTCTCTGTATGTCAAACCATTCAAAAGATATTGGACTAAAACGTATCGGCCAATCACAAGAAGGGGCGGGGCTAATTTGCACCAATGAGGGTCAGGGACTCGATACTTAGTCATTTGACACCACTAGAGATGCACCGATCAGGATTTTGAGGGCCGATCACCGATCACCGATCTCGAAAACCAGTATCGGCCGATCCCGATTTTGCCGATCACCGATCACAGCGTGAAATCCATAAATTCGCCAATATTGTTGTCTCATATACACGACACTGACATTGTATTATTAGGTATACAAATTAGGAGATTATGTGTAAACTCGGCTTACAAAAGAGTAAGTGTAGTTTAGTAGCTTCAGCTTTCCTGTGGTAATAATTATGTACATGTGACCAACACAGACAACAGCAGACATGTCACTCTCTAAAAGTTGACACAAGTTGTAAACTATAAACCTTAGTTTTCCTGTGAAAAGAGGAATTAAATCTTAAAATAAAAATGAATTATGAATTATTAAGCTTTGTGAAAGCTTTATCGGTAGCATCAGCTGCGTGTGAGGAAACTCTTGTGAGTGAAGCAAAACTCTTCACACTAGAGCTCCACATGTCACTCGTGAAGCGACTGACACGACTGTCGTCCTGCGTGAGGCTTTGGACTGCAAATAGTCTGGTAAAACTCCGACAGGATTTCATCAGTGAAATATTTACGACGCAGCAGCGCGCACCAGGATCCAAGCTGCAAACGTGTTTAAACCCGCTCTTCTACAACTGAAAACGGTTGATGAGCAAAGCATATGAATTCATTACCTTACGATGTAGTTCTTTATTTTTCTTCCTGTCGTTTATAAGTCTCTGTTAGAGGTGTTGCAGCTGAGCGCGTTATTGCGCGCTCCTTTTTTTCTCTCCCTTTTTTCTGCTGCAGCCAACTTTGAAAACTCAATATACTCCGTGTGAAGAACTTTCAAATGTCTTATCAGCTTCGTTGTGTTGAAATTCTTTTGTAACATTCCTCCTCATGGTATCTCCTTTGGACACACTTTGCAAACTGCAAATTTGTTGTCCTTTTCAGACATTGTAAAACTCCCGCACCGGCGAGGCCGAAGCCTCCTCAGGACCGCTTGGTCTGAGATGCGGGAACGCCCGCGCGGGCGGGGGTTTGTTGTTGTAAACGCCATCAGATCGGCCGCTCTGAACTATTATTTTCCGATCTCCGATCAAAGCCGATAGGGCCATTATCGGCCCGATCCCGATCGGGGGCCGATCGATCGGTGCATCTCTAGACACCACCCATGTCTCTGTATGTCAAACCATTCAAAAGATATTGGACTTTAACGTATCAGCCAATCAGAAGAAGGGGCGTGGCTAATTTGCACCAATGAGGGTCAGGACTCGATACTTAGTCATTTGACACCACCCATGTCTCTGTATGTCAAACCATTCAAAAGATATTGGACTATAACGTATCGGCCAATCAGAAGAAGGGGCGGGGCTAATTTGCACCAATGAGGGTCAGGGACTCCATACTTAGTCATTTGACACCACCCATGTCTCTGTATGTCAAACCATTCAAAGGATATTGGACTTTAACGTATCAGCCAATCAGAAGAAGGGGCGGGGCTAATTTGCACCAATGAGGGTCAGGGACTCGATACTTAGTCATTTGACACCACCCATGACTCTCTATGTCAAACCATTCAAAAGATATTGGACTTTAACGTATCAGCCAATCAGAAGAAGGGGCGGGGCTAATTTGCACCAATGAGGGTCAGGGACTCGATACTTAGTCATTTGACACCACCCATGACTCTCTATGTCAAACCATTCAAAAGATATTGGACTATAACGTATCGGCCAATCAGAAGAAGGGGCGGGGCTAATTTGCACCAATGAGGGTCAGGGACTCGATACTTAGTCATTTGACACCACCCATGTCTCTGTATGTCAAACCATTCAAAAGATATTGGACTATAACGTATCGGCCAATCAGAAGAAGGGGCGTGGCTAATTTGCACCAATGAGGGTCAGGGACTCGATACTTAGTCATTTGACACCACCCATGTCTCTGTATGTCAAACCATTCAAAAGATATGGGACTTTAACGTATAAGCCAATCAGAAGAAGGGGCGGGGCTAATTTGCACCAATGAGGGTCAGGGGCTCGATACTTAGTCATTTGACACCACCCATGTCTCTGTATGTCAAACCATTCAAAAGATATTGGACTATAACGTATCGGCCAATCACAAGAAGGGGCGGGGCTAATATGTATATATAATATACAAATGTAAATATTTATATGTATAATAATAATAATAATAATATACATATATATCCCATGAACCTGTCCCCATCAGGACTGGGGATCATGTAAGGTCAGGGTTCAGATTCCTCCATTATCCAAGGTAAAGTATTATGAAGTCTGCATTGAGTGGGTCATGTGACTAGTTCTGGGTCACATGACCCGGAAGTATGGTAGTGTATATTGTATTGGAATGACTCAGCTAGTGTTTCGGATTTGACAAGCCTCAAATAACTTCACCTTGTAATCAAACTGTAGCTCCTAGCAGAAAAACAAAGACATCGTGAGAGAGACAGAACCCGGAAGATTCTGACAATCTTAATTTCATTCAGATATTCCTTAAAATGTGTTAGTAACGGCAATTCGAAAACAAAAATGAGATTTTTTTGAAGAAAATTAATTTTAACATTGCAGTGAATGGAGAAGGAGACAGGAATTGGCATGGCTCTTAGTCTCCCCGTTTAAATTTTGTGCACACCACGCCTGTCAAAGTCACATTTTAAGAATACCAAAATGTATGTCTACATTCTGACCAAAAATTATCTGTCCAGCTTTTACGGTTCGGCCGTGAGGTCGAGTTACAAATAAAAATTATGGTCATTTTTTCAGGGTTCTGCTCACTCTGATCAATTCGAACCTCCACTCTAGATTTGAAAAAGGGGGTTTTTTAGTCCTCGCTTGAAGGCTCATATCTTGAAAAGTGTACATTTTAGGAAAAAACAGTCCGGGGTTTAGAGAGAGAAGAGAAGTTTTCCTCCGTTTTGAAGTTTGAATGATGTTTCTACGTGCAAGTATGAGAAAGATAGGTGACTCAGAAAAAAGGTGATTTTTTTTTTTTTTTAACCTTCACCGGACATTTCACACCCACAGTGTGAAATGCTGCCCCATACAAATACATGGGAAAATCTTCCCCATTAGTTTGGAAATTTGGAAATGTTTTTGCACTTCGTGCAAAAACTATTCGTGCCATCGTTCTGAAAATCCAGAGGACTGTAGTTAAATTCAGGGCCTACAACTTTCTAAATCGGTTCAGAATTTTTCGAGTAACGGTATGCGAGTGGTGAGGCCCCAAACTTCTCGCAATGCGTTCCGGATGGGGCAAAAAGTGCACGTTTGTGCACGTTGCGCAAAAACGTGCACGCCAATCGCTAATAAAAGTCATACCAATCGATTCCCGATTAAGTCGCACGTTTCTACGTTTTTACTTTTTGAGTTTTCTCAAAGCTGCGCAACTAGTTACGCGCCGAAGTTTATACGGAAGAATATGGAATAATAATAATAACTAGACCAAAATTCCCGGGAAATTTTGAAGTGCCACGGACTACTGCCGGATGATCGCGGGATGCACCCATGAAGGTCAAGGACTCGATACTTGGTCATTTGACACCACCCATGACTCTCTATGTCAAACCATTCAAAAGATATTGGACTATAACGTATCGGCCAATCAGAAGAAGGGGCGGGGCTAATTTGCACCAATGAGGGTCAGGGACTCGATACTTAGTCATTTGACACCACCCATGTGTCTGTATGTCAAACCATTCAAAAGATATTGGACTTTAACGTATCGGCCAATCAGAAGAAGGGGCGGGGCTAATTTGCACCAATGAGGGTCAGGGACTCGATACTTAGTCATTTGACACCACCCATGTCTCTGTATGTCAAACCATTCAAAAGATATTGGACTATAACGTATCGGCCAATCAGAAGAAGGGGCGGGGCTAATTTGCACCAATGAGGGTCAGGGACTCGATACTTAGTCATTTGACACCACCCATGTCTCTGTATGTCAAACCATTCAAAAGATATTGGACTTTAACGTATCAGCCAATCAGAAGAAGGGGCGGGGCTAATTTGCACCAATGAGGGTCAGGGGCTCGATACTTAGTCATTTGACACCACCCATGTCTCTGTATGTCAAACCATTCAAAAGATATTGGACTTTAACGTATCAGCCAATCAGAAGAAGGGGCGGGGCTAATTTGCACCAATGAGGGTCAGGGGCTCGATACTTAGTCATTTGATACCACCCGTGACACTCTATGTCAAACCATTCAAAAGATATTGGACTATAACGTATCGGCCAATCAGAAGAAGGGGCGGGGCTAATTTGCACCAATGAGGGTCAGGGGCTCGATACTTAGTCATTTGACACCACCCATGTCTCTGTATGTCAAACCATTCAAAAGATATTGGACTTTAACGTATCAGCCAATCAGAAGAAGGGGCGGGGCTAATTTGCACCAATGAGGGTCAGGGGCTCGATACTTAGTCATTTGATACCACCCGTGACACTCTATGTCAAACCATTCAAAAGATATTGGACTATAACGTATCGGCCAATCAGAAGAAGGGGCGGGGCTAATTTGCACCAATGAGGGTCAGGGGCTCGATACTTAGTCATTTGATACCACCCGTGAGTCTCTATGTCAAACCATTCAAAAGATATTGGACTATAACGTATCGGCCAATCAGAAGAAGGGGCGGGGCTAATTTGCACCAATGAGGGTCAGGGGCTCGATACTTAGTCATTTGATACCACCCGTGAGTCTCTATGTCAAACCATTCAAAAGATATTGGACTATAACGTATCGGCCAATCAGAAGAAGGGGCGGGGCTAATATGTATATATAATATACAAATGTAAATATTTATATGTATAATAATAATAATATACATATATATCCCATGAACCTGTCCCCAGCAGGACTGGGGATCATGTAAGGTCAAAAGGTCAGGGTTCAGATTCCTCCATTATCCAAGGTAAAGTATTATGAAGTCTGCATTGAGTGGGTCATGTGACTAGTTCTGGGTCACATGACCCGGAAGTATGGTAGTGTATATTGTATTGGAATGACTCAGCTAGTTCTTCGGATTTGACAAGCCTCAAATAACTTCACCTTGTAATCAAACTGTAGCTCCTAGCAGAAAAACAAAGACATCGTGAGAGAGACAGAACCCGGAAGATTCTGACAATCTTAATTTTATTCAGATATTCCTTAAAATGTGTTAGTAACGGCAATTCGAAAACAAAAATGAGATTTTTTTGAAGAAAACTTATTTTAACATTAGACTTAATGGAGACAGAGGCAGGATTTGGCGTGACTCTTGGCTCCCCCGTTCAAATTTTGTGCACACCACGCCTGTCAAAGTCACATTATTTGAATCTCAACATCTATGTCTACATTCTGACCAAAGATTATCTTTCTAGCTTTTACGGTTCGGCCGTGAGCTCAAGTTACAAATAAAAATTATGGTCATTTTTTCAAAGTCTCTCGCACTCTGATCAATTAGAACCGCACTGAAGATTTGACAAAAAAGTGATTTCCAGTCCTCGCTTGAGGGCTCATATCTTGAAAAGTGTACATTTTAGGAAAAAACAGTCCGGGGTTTGGAGAGAGAAGAGAAGTTTTCCTCCGTTTTGAAGTTTGAATGACGTTTCTACGTGCAAGTATGAGAAAGATAGGTGACTCAGAAAAAAGGTGATTTTTTTTTTTTTAACCTCATCCCACACACAGTGTGAAATGCTGCCCCATACAAATACATGGTCCCCATTAGTTTGGAAATTTGGAAATGTTTTTGCACTTCGTGCAAAAACTATTCGTGCCATCGTTCTGAAAATCCACAGGAATGTAGTTAAATTCAGGGCCTACAACTTTCTAAATCGGTTCATAATTTTTCGAGTAACGGTGTGCGAGTGGTGAGGCCCCAAAGTTGACGCAATGCGTTCCGGATGGGGCAAAAAGTGCACGTTTGTGCACGTTGCGCAAAAATGTGCACGCCAATCGCTAATAAAAGTCATACCAATCGATTCCCGATTAAGGCGCACGTTTCTACGTTTTTACTTTTCGCGTTTTCTCAAAGCTGTGGGACTAGTTACGCGCCGAAGTTTATACGGAAGAATATGGAATAATAAATAAATAAGCCTGAGCAATAGTAAGAGTGCCTCGTGCTGCGCACGAGGCACTCCTCCTCCATTGCGAAGCTCAATGGAGGAGGAGTGCCACGTGGCGCAGCCGTGGCACTAACTAGACCAAAATTCCCGGGAAATTTTGAAGTGCCACGGACTACTGCCGGATGATCGCGGGATGCACCCATGAAGGTCAAGGACTCGATACTTGGTCATTTGACACCACCCATGACTCTCTATGTCAAACCATTCAAAAGATATTGGACTATAACGTATCGGCCAATCAGAAGAAGGGGCGGGGCTAATTTGCACCAATGAGGGTCAGGGACTCGATACTTAGTCATTTGACACCACCCATGTGTCTGTATGTCAAACCATTCAAAAGATATTGGACTTTAACGTATCGGCCAATCAGAAGAAGGGGCGGGGCTAATTTGCACCAATGAGGGTCAGGGACTCGATACTTAGTCATTTGACACCACCCATGTCTCTGTATGTCAAACCATTCAAAAGATATTGGACTATAACGTATCGGCCAATCAGAAGAAGAGGCGGGGCTAATTTGCACCAATGAGGGTCAGGGACTCGATACTTAGTCATTTGACACCACCCATGTCTCTGTATGTCAAACCATTCAAAAGATATTGGACTTTAACGTATCAGCCAATCAGAAGAAGGGGCGGGGCTAATTTGCACCAATGAGGGTCAGGGGCTCGATACTTAGTCATTTGACACCACCCATGTCTCTGTATGTCAAACCATTCAAAAGATATTGGACTTTAACGTATCAGCCAATCAGAAGAAGGGGCGGGGCTAATTTGCACCAATGAGGGTCAGGGGCTCGATACTTAGTCATTTGATACCACCCGTGACACTCTATGTCAAACCATTCAAAAGATATTGGACTATAACGTATCGGCCAATCAGAAGAAGGGGCGGGGCTAATTTGCACCAATGAGGGTCAGGGGCTCGATACTTAGTCATTTGACACCACCCATGTCTCTGTATGTCAAACCATTCAAAAGATATTGGACTTTAACGTATCAGCCAATCAGAAGAAGGGGCGGGGCTAATTTGTATATATAATATACAAATGTAAATATTTATATGTATAATAATAATAATATACATATATATCCAATGAACCTGTTCCCAGCAGGACTGGGGATCATGTAAGGTCAAAAGGTCAGGGTTCAGATTCCTCCATTTTCCAGGTTATATTACATGAAGTCTGTAATGACTGTGTCATGTGACCAGGTCTGGGTCAGTCTAATCAGCACAGCTGTGCTCTGGTTGTTAGGGGCAACAAGAACCTGATACAGAGGGAGCGGGAATGACAGCTAGATTTTCGGTTGTGACAAACCTCAAATCACTCCACTTTGCGGTCAAACCGTAGCTCTTAGCAGAAAAATGAAAACATTGTGAGAGACGGAGAACCCAGAACATTCTGTCAATCTTATTTTCATTCAGATATTCCTTAAAATGTGTTAGTAACGGCAATTCGAAAACAAAAATGAGATTTTTTTGAAGAAAACGTTATTTAACATGGGAGTCAATGGAGAGAAAGACAGGATTTGGCATGGCTGTTAGTCTCCCCGTTCAAATTTTGTGCACACCACGCCTGTCAAAGTCACATTTTATGAATCACAAAACCTATGTCTATATTCTGACCAAAAATGATCTGTCTACCTTTTACGGTTTGGCCGTGAGGTCGAGTTACAAATAAAAATTATGATCATTTTTTTAAAGTCTCTCGCACTCTGATCAATTAGAACCGCACTGAAGATTTGACAAAAAAGTGATTTCCAGTCCTCGCTTGAAGGCTCATATCTTGAAAAGTGTACATTTTAGGAAAAAACAGTCCGGGGTTTAGAGAGAGAAGAGAAGTTTTCCTCCGTTTTAAAGTTTGAATGACGTTTCTACGTGCAAGTATGAGAAAGATAGGTGACTCAGAAAAAAGGTGATTTTTTTTTTTTTTTAACCTTCACCGGACATTTTACACCCACAGTGTGAAATGCTGCCCCATACAAATACATGGGAAAATCTTCCCCATTAGTTTGGAAATTTGGAAATGTTTTTGCACTTCGTGCAAAAACTATTCGTGCCATCGTTCTGAAAATCCAGAGGACTGTAGTTAAATTCAGGGCCTACAACTTTCTAAATCGGTTCAGAATTTTTCGAGTAACGGTATGCGAGTGGTGAGGCCCCAAAGTTCACGCAATGCGTTCCGGATGGGGCAAAAAGTGCACGTTTGTGCACGTTGCACAAAAACGTGCACGCCAATCGCTTATAAAAGTCATACCAATTGATTCCCGATTAAGTCGCACGTTTCTACGTTTTTACTTTTTGAGTTTTCTCAAAGCTGTGCGACTAGTTACGCGCCGAAGTTTATACGGAAGAATATGGAATAACTAGACAAAATTCCCGGGAAATTTTGAAGTGCCACGGACTACTGCCGGATGATCGCGGGATGCACCCATGACGGTCAAGGACTCGATACTTAGTCATTTGACACCACCCATGACTCTCTATGTCAAACCATTCAAAAGATATTGGACTATAATGTATCGGCCAATCAGAAGAAGGGGCGGGGCTAATTTGCACCAATGAGGGTCAAGGACTCGATACTTAGTAATATGACATCACCCATGACTCTGTATGTCAAACCAATCAAAAGATATTGGACTATAACGTATTGGCCAATCACAAGAAGGGGCGGGGCTAATTTGCACCAATGAGGGTCAGGGACTCGATACTTAGTCATTTGACACCACCCATTACTCTCTATGTCAAACCATTCAAAAGATATTGGACTATAACGTATCGGCCAATCAGAAGAAGGGGCGGGGCTAATTTGCACCAATGAGGGTCAGGGACTCGATACTTAGTCATTTGACACCACCCATTACTCTCTATGTCAAACCATTCAAAAGATATTGGACTATAACGTATCGGCCAATCAGAAGAAGGGGCGGGGCTAATTTGCACCAATGAGGGTCAGGGACTCGATACTTAGTCATTTGACACCACCCATTACTCTCTATGTCAAACCATTCAAAAGATATTGGACTATAACGTATCGGCCAATCAGAAGAAGGGGCGTGGCTAATTTGCACCAATGAGGGTCAGGGACTCCATACTTAGTCATTTGACACCACCCATGTCTCTGTATGTCAAACCATTCAAAAGATATTGGACTTTAACGTGTCAGCCAATCAGAAGAAGGGGCGGGGCTAATTTTCACCAATGAGGGTCAGGGACTCGATACTTAGTCATTTGACACCACCCATGTCTCTGTATGTCAAACCATTCAAAAGATATTGGACTATAACGTGTCGGCCAATCAGAAAAAGGGGCGTGGCTAATTTGCACCAATGAGGGTCAGGGACTCGATACTTATTCATTTGACACCACCCATGTCTCTGTATGTCAAACCATTCAAAAGATATTGCACTTTAACTTATCAGCCAATCAGAAGAAGGGGCGTGGCTAATTTGCACCAATGAGGGTCAGGGACTCGATACTTAGTCATTTGACACCACCCATGTCTCTGTATGTCAAACCATTCAAAAGATATTGGACTATAACGTATCGGCCAATCAGAAGAAGGGGCGTGGCTAATTTGCACCAATGAGGGTCAGGGACTCGATACTTAGTCATTTGACACCACCCATGTCTCTGTATGTCAAACCATTCAAAGATATTGGACTATAACGTATCGGCCAATCAGAAGATGGGGCGGGGCTAATTTGCACCAATGAAGGTCAGGGACTCGATACTTAGTCATTTGACACCACCCATTACTCTGTATGTCAAACCATTCAAAAGATATTGGACTATAACGTATCGGCCAATCAGAAGAAGGGGCGGGGCTAATTTGTATATATAATATACAAATGTAAATATTTATATGTATAATAATAATAATATACATATATATCCAATGAACCTGTTCCCAGCAGGACTGGGGATCATGTAAGGTCAAAAGGTCAGGGTTCAGATTCCTCCATTTTCCAGGTTATATTACATGAAGTCTGTAATGACTGTGTCATGGGACCAGGTCTGGGTCAGTCTAATCAGCACAGCTGTGCTCTGGTTGTTAGGGGCAACAAGAACCTGATACAGAGGGAGCGGGAATGACAGCTAGATTTTCGGTTGTGACAAACCTCAAATCACTCCACTTTGCGGTCAAACCGTAGCTCTTAGCAGAAATATGAAAACATCGTGAGAGACAGAGAACCCAGAACATTCTGTCAATCTTATTTTCATTCAGATATTCCTTAAAATGTGTTAGTAACGGCAATTCGAAAACAAAAATGAGATTTTTTTTAAGAAAATGTTTTTTAACATGGGAGTCAATGAACAGCGAGACAGGAATTGGCGCGTCTGTTGGGCCCCCCGTTAAAATTTTGTGCACACCACGCCTGTCAAAGTCACATTTTATAAATCACAACACCTATGTCTATATTCTGACCAAAAATGATCTGTCTACCTTTTACGGTTTGGCCGTGACCTCGAGTTACAAATAAGAAATCATGTTTTTTTTTCAGTGTAACTACACTCTAGCAAACTGACTCCCGTGCTCTAGATTTGAAAAAAAGTGATTTCCAGACCTCGCTTGAGGGCTCATATCTTGAAAAGTGTACATTTTAGGAAAAAACAGTCCGGGGTTTAGAGAGAGAAGAGAAGTTTTCCTCCGTTTTGAAGTTTGAATGACGTTTCTACGTGCAAGTATGAGAAAGATACGTGACTCAGAAAAAAGGTGATTTTTTTTTTTTTTAACCTCATCCCACACACAGTGTGAAATGCTGCCCCATACAAATACATGGCCCCCATTAGTTTGGAAATTTGGAAATGTTTTTGCACTTCGTGCAAAAACTATTCGTGCCATCGTTCTGAAAATCCACAGGAATGTAGTTAAATTCAGGGCCTACAACTTTCTAAATCGGTTCATAATTTTTCGAGTAACGGTGTGCGAGTGGTGAGGCCCCAAAGTTCACGCAATGCGTTCCGGATGGGGCAAAAAGCGCACGTTTGTGCACGTTGCGCAAAAACGTGCACGCCAATCGCTTATAAAAGTCATACCCATCGATTCCCGATTAAGGCGCACGTTTCTACGTTTTTACTTTTCGCGTTTTGTCAAAGCTGTGGGACTAGTTACGCGCCGAAGTTTTTACGGAAGAATATATAATAACTAGACAAAATTCCCGGGAAATTTTGAAGTGCCACGGACTACTGCCGGATGATCGCGGGGCTTATTTGCACCCATGAAGGTCAAGGACTCGATACAGATTCCAATGACACCACCCATGACTCTCTATGTCAAACCATTCAAAAGTTATTACAGAAAATATAGAACCGCTAACTGAACCGCTAACGGGATCGCTAACGGGATCGCTAACGGGACCGCTAACGGGACCGCTAACCGAGCCGCTAACGGGATCGCTAACCGAGCCGCTAACAACCGCTAACGGAACCGCTAACGGGACCGCTAACGGGACCGCTAACGGAACCGCTAACGCGACCGCTAACGGGATCGCTAACGGGACCGCTAACGGGATCGCTAACGGGATCGCTAACGGGATCGCTAACGGGACCGCTAACCGAGCCGCTAATGGGATCGCTAACGGGACCGCTAACAACCGCTAACAGAACCGCTAACGGGACCGCTAACAGAACTGCTAACAGAACCGCTAACGGGATCGCTAACAACCGCTAGCGGAACCGCTAACGGGACCGCTAATGGGATTGCTAACGGGACCGCTAACGGGGTCGCTAACTGGACCGCTAACGGGATCGCTAACTGGACTGCTAACGGTACCGCTAACGGGATCGCTAACGGAATCGCTAACTGAACCGCTAACGGGACCGCTAACCGAGCCGCTAACGGGATTGCTAACCGAGCCGCTAATGGGATCGCTAACGGGACCGCTAACAACCGCTAACGGAACCGCTAACAGGACCGCTAACAGAACCGCTAACAGAACCGCTAACGGGACCGCTAACGGGATCGCTAACAACCGCTAGCGGAACCGCTAACGGGACCGCTAACGGGGTCGCTAACTGGACCGCTAACGGGATCGCTAACTGGACCGCTAACGGGACCGCTAACGGGATCGCTAACGGGATCGCTAACTGAACCGCTAACGGGACCGCTAACGGGATCGCTAACAACCGCTAGCGGAACCGCTAACGGGACCGCTAACGGGGTCGCTAACTGGACCGCTAACGGGATCGCTAACTGGACCGCTAACGGGACCGCTAACGGGACCGCTAACAGGATCGCTAACGGAATCGCTAACTGAACCGCTAACGGGACCGCTAACCGAGCCGCTAACGGGATCGCTAACGGGATCGCTAACAACCGCTAACGGGACCGCTAACGGGATTGCTAATGGGACCGCTAACGGGGTCGCTAACTGGACCGCTAACGGGATCGCTAACTGGACCGCTAACGGGACCGCTAACGGGACCGCTAACGGGATCGCTAACGGAATCGCTAACTGAACCGCTAACGGGACCGCTAACCGAGCCGCTAACGGGATCGCTAACCAAGCCGCTAACGGGATCGCTAACGGGATCGCTAACAACCGCTAACGGGACCGCTAACGGGATTGCTAACGGGACCGCTAACGGGGTCGCTAACTGGACCGCTAACGGGATCGCTAACTGGACCGCTAACGGGACCGCTAACGGGATCGCTAACAGGACCGCTAACAGAACCGCTAACGGGACCGCTAACACCAATAACACTACCATCCCATAATAAACACCTACCATCCCATAATAACACTAACATCCCATAATAACACTAACATCCTATAAAAACACCTGCCATCCCATAATAACACTAACATCCTATAAAAACACCTGCCATCCCATAATAACACTAACATCCTATAAAAACACCTGACATCCCATAATAACACTAACATCCTATAAAAACACCTGTCATCCCATAATAACACTAACATCCTATAAAAACACCTGACATCCCATAATAACACCTATCGTGTGTGTGTGTGTGTGTGTGTGTGTGGGTGTGTGTGTGTGTGTGTGTGTGTGTGTGTGTGTGTGTGTGTGTGTGTGTGTGTGTGTGTGTGTGTTCATCTAAGGTTAAAAGGTCAGGGTTCAGATTTCTCCATTTTCCAGGTTATACTATGAATTCTGTACTGAGTGAGTCATGTGACCAGTTCTGGGTCAGTCTAATCAGTCAACAGCTGAGCTCTGGTTGCTAGGGGCAACAAGAACCTGATACAGAGGGAGCAGGAATGACTCAGCTGGATTTTTGGTTGTGACAAACCTGAAATCACTCCACTTTGCGCTCAAACCGTAGCTCTTAGCAGAAAAACGAAAACATTTTGAGAAACAGAGAACCTACCAGATTATCTAAATGTTATTTTCATACAGATATTCCTTAAAATGTGTTAGTAACGGCAATTCGAAAACAAAAATGAGATTTTTTTTAAGAAAACTTCATTTAACATGGGAGTCAATGAAGAGAGAGACAGGAACTGGCGTGTCTGTTGGCTCCCCCGTTAAAATTTTGTGCACACCACGCCTGTCAAAGTCACATTTTATAAATCACAACACCTATGTCTATATTCTGACCAAAAATTATCTGTCTACCTTTTACGGTTTGGCCGTGACCTCGAGTTACAAATAAGAAATCATGTTTTTTTTTCAGTGTAACTACACTCTAGCAAACTGACTCCCGTGCTCTAGATTTGAAAAAAAGTGATTTCCAGTCCTCGCTTGAGGGCTCATATCTTGAAAAGTGTACATTTTAGGAAAAAACTGTTTCGGGTTTGGAGAGAGAAGAGAAGTTTTCCTCCGTTTTGAAGTTTGAATGACGTTTCTACGTGCAAGTATGAGAAAGATACGTGACTCAGAAAAAAGGTGAATTTTGTCTTTTTTCTCGACATTTTCCCATCCGCTTTGAATGGCGCCATAGGAATACATAGGGAAAATGAGCTCCCCATTAGTTTGGAAATTTGGAAATGTTTTTGCACTTCGTGCAAAAACTATTCGTGCCATCGTTCTGAAAATCCACAGGACTGTAGTTAAATTCAGGGCCTACAACTTTCTAAATCGGTTCATAATTTTTCGAGTAATGGTGTGCGAGTGGTGAGGCCCCAAAGTTCACGCAATGCGTTCCGGATGGGGCAAAAAGCGCACGTTTGTGCACGTTGCGCAAAAACGTGCACGCCAATCGCTAATAAAAGTCATACCCATCGATTCCCGATTAAGGCGCACGTTTCTACGTTTTTACTTTTCGCGTTTTCTCAAAGCTGTAGGAGGAGTAGCCGGACAAAGTTTTTACGGAAGAATATATAATAAATAATAAATAAGCCTGAGCAATAGTATGAGTGCCTCGTGCTGCGCACGAGGCACTCCTCCTCCATTGAGCTTGCGCAGCTCAATGGAGGAGGCGTGCCACGTGGCGCAGCCGTGGCACTAATAAGCCTGAGCAATAGTATGAGTGCCTCGTGCTGCGCACGAGGCACTCCTCCTCCATTGAGCTTGCGCAGCTCAATGGAGGAGGCGTGCCACGTGGCGCAGCCGTGGCACTAATAAATAAATAAACTAGACAAAATTCCCGGGAAATTTTGAAGTGCCACGGACTACTGCCGGATGATCGCGGGGCTTATTTGCACCCATGAAGGTCAAGGACTCGATACTTAGTCATTTGACACCACCCATGACTCTCTATGTCAAACCATTCAAAAGTTATTACAGAAAATATGTAATAGGCTAATAGAACCGCTAACAAGACCGCTAACGGGACCGCTAACGGGATAGCTAACAGAACCGCTAACGGAACCTCTAACGGGATCGCTAACTGAACCGCTAACGGGATCGCTAAAGGGATCGCTAACGGGACCGCTAACGGGACCGCTAACCGAGCCGCTAACGGAATCGCTAACCGAGCCGCTAACAACCGCTAACGGGACCGCTAACGGGACCGCTAACGGGGCCGCTAATGGGATCGCTAACGGAACCGCTAACGGGACCGCTAACGGGACCGCTAACTGGACCGCTAACGGGACCGCTAACGGGATCGCTAACGGGATCGCTAACGGAGCCGCTAATGGGGTCGCTAACGGGACCGCTAACCACCGCTAACGAAACCGCTAACAGTACCGCTAACAGAACCGCTAACTGAACCGCTAACGGGATCGCTAATGGGATCGCTAACGGGACCGCTAACCGAGCCGTTAACGGAATCGCTAACCGAGCCGCTAACAACCGCTAACGGGACCGCTAACGGGACCGCTAACGGGATCGCTAACGGAACCGCTAACGGGACCGCTAACGGGACCGCTAACGGGACCGCTAACGGGATCGCTAACGGGATCGCTAACGGGACCGCTAACCGAGCCGCTAACGGGATTGCTAACGGGATCGCTAACAACCGCTAACGGGACCGCTAACGGGATTGCTAACGGGGTCGCTAACTGGACCGCTAACGGGATCGCTAACTGGACCGCTAACGGGATCGTTAACAGGACCGCTAACAGAACCGCTAACGGGACCGCTAACACCAATAACACTACCATCCCATAATAAACACCTACCATCCCATAATAACACTAACATCCTATAAAAACACCTGCCATCCCATAATAACGCTAAAAACCTTAAAAAAACACCTGCCATCCCATAATAACACTAACATCCTATAAAAACACCTGCCATCCCATAATAACACTAACATCCTATAAAAATAAAATGGGGATCATGTAAGGTCAGGGTTCAGATTCCTCCATTATCCAAGGTAAAGTATTATGAAGTCTGCATTGATGTGTCATGTGACCAGTTCTGGGTCACATGACCCGGAAGTATGGTAGTGTATATTGTATTGGAATGACTCAGCTAGTTTTTTGGATTTGACAAGCCTCAAATAACTTCACCTTGTAATCAAACTGTAGCTCCTATCAGAAAAACAAAGACATCGTGAGAGAGACAGAACCCGGAAGATTCTGACAATCTTAATTTTATTCAGATATTCCTTAAAATGTGTTAGTAACGGCAATTCGAAAACAAAAATGAGATTTTTTTTAAGAAAACTTCATTTAACATGGGAGTCAATGAAGAGACAGACAGGAATTGGCGTGTCTGTTGGCTCCACCGTTAAAATTTTGTGCACACCACGCCTGTGAAAGTCACATTTTATAAATCACAACACCTATGTCTATATTCTGACCAAAAATGATCTGTCTACCTTTTACGGTTTGGCCGTGACCTCGAGTTACAAATAAGAAATCATGTTTTTTTTTCAGTGTAACTACACTCTAGCAAACTGACTCCCGTGCTCTAGATTTGAAAAAAAGTGATTTCCAGTCCTCGCTTGAGGGCTCATATCTTGAAAAGTGTACATTTTAGGAAAAAACAGTTTCGGGTTTGGAGAGAGAAGAGAAGTTTTCCTCCGTTTTGAAGTTTGAATGACGTTTCTACGTGAAAGTATGAGAAAGATACGTGACTCAGAAAAAAGGTGATTTTTGTCTTTTTTCTCGACATTTTCCCATCCGCTTTGAATGGCGCCATAGGAATACATGGGAAAATGGTCTCCCCATTAGTTTGGAAATTTGGAAATGTTTTTGCACTTCGTGCAAAAACTATTTGTGCCATCGCTCTGAAAATCCACAGGACTGTAGTTAAATTCAGGGCCTACAACTTTCTAAATCGGTTCAGAATTTTTCGAGTAACGGTGTGCGAGTGGTGAGGCCCCAAAGTTGACGCAATGCGTTCCGGATGGGGCAAAAAGTGCACGTTTGTGCACGTTGCGCAAAAACGTGCACGCCAATCGCTAATAAAAGTCATTCCCATGAAGTCCCGATTAAGTCGCACGTTTCTACGTTTTTACTTTTTGAGTTTTCTCAAAGCTGCGCAACTAGTTACGCGCCGAAGTTTATACGGAAGAATAAATAAATAAACTAGACCAAAATTCCCGGGAAATTTTGAAGTGCCACGGACTACTGCCGGATGATCGCGGGATGCACCCATGAAGGTCAGGGACTCGATACTTAGTCATTTGACACCACCCATGTCTCTGTATGTCAAACCATTCAAAAGATATTGGACTTTAACGTATCAGCCAATCAGAAGAAGGGGCG
Organism: Cololabis saira; assembly: GCF_033807715.1. Taxonomy (NCBI): domain Eukaryota; kingdom Metazoa; phylum Chordata; class Actinopteri; order Beloniformes; family Belonidae; genus Cololabis; species Cololabis saira. The sequence goes on along the minus strand of NW_026906201.1, from coordinate 87,548 downwards.
TGGCTAATTTGCACCAATGAGGGTCAGGGACTCGATACTTGGTCATTTGACACCACCCATGTCTCTGTATGTCAAACCATTCAAAAGATATTGGACTATAACGTATCGGCCAATCAGAAGAAGGGGCGGGACTAATTTGCACCAATGAGGGTCAGGGACTCGATACTTAGTCATTTGACACCACCCATGTCTCTGTATGTCAAACCATTCAAAAGATATTGGACTTTAACGTATCAGCCAATCAGAAGAAGGGGCGTGGCTAATTTGCACCAATGAGGGTCAGGGACTCGATACTTAGTCATTTGACACCACCCATGTCTCTCTATGTCAAACCATTCAAAAGATATTGGACTATAACGTATCGGCCAATCAGAAGAAGGGGCGTGGCTAATTTGCACCAATGAGGGTCAGGGACTCGATACTTAGTCATTTGACACCACCCATGTCTCTGTATGTCAAACCATTCAAAAGATATTGGACTTTAACGTATCAGCCAATCAGAAGAAGGGGCGTGGCTAATTTGCACCAATGAGGGTCAGGGGCTCGATACTTAGTCATTTGATACCACCCGTGAGTCTCTATGTCAAACCATTCAAAAGATATTGGACTATAACGTATCGGCCAATCAGAAGAAGGGGCGGGGCTAATATGTATATATAATATACAAATGTAAATATTTATATGTATAATAATAATAATATACATATATATCCCATGAACCTGTCCCCAGCAGGACTGGGGATCATGTAAGGTCAAAAGGTCAGGGTTCAGATTCCTCCATTTTCCAGGTTATATTACATGAAGTCTGTAATGACTGTGTCATGTGACCAGGTCTGGGTCAGTCTAATCAGCACAGCTGTGCTCTGGTTGTTAGGGGCAACAAGAACCTGATACAGAGGGAGCGGGAATGACAGCTAGATTTTCGGTTGTGACAAACCTCAAATCACTCCACTTTGCGGTCAAACCGTAGCTCTTAGCAGAAAAATGAAAACATCGTGAGAGACGGAGAACCCAGAACATTCTGTCAATCTTATTTTAATTCAGATATTCCTTAAAATGTGTTAGTAACGGCAATTCGAAAACAAAAATGAGATTTTTTTTAAGAAAATGTTTTTTAACATGGGAGTCAATGAAGAGCGAGACAGGAATTGGCGCGTCTGTTGGCTCCCCCGTTAAAATTTTGTGCACACCACGCCTGCCAAAGTCACATTTTATGAATCACAACACCTATGTCTATATTCTGACCAAAAATGATCTGTCTACCTTTTACGGTTTGGCCGTGAGGTCGAGTTACAAATAAAAATTATGATCATTTTTTTCAAAGTCTCTCGCACTCTGATCAATTAGAACCGCACTGAAGATTTGACAAAAAAGTGATTTCCAGTCCTCGCTTGAGCGCTCATATCTTGAAAAGTGTACATCTTAGGAAAAAACAGTTCGGGGTTTGGAGAGAGAGGAGAAGTTTTCCTCCGTTTTGAAGTTTGAATGAGGTTTCTACGTGCAAGTATGAGAAAGATAGGTGACTCAGAAAAAAGGTGATTTTTTTTTTTTTAACCTCCTCCCACCCACAGTGTGAAATGCTGCCCCATACAAATACATGGTCCCCATTAGTTTGGAAATTTGGAAATGTTTTTGCACTTGGTGCAAAAACTATTCATGCCATCGCTCTGAAAATCCACAGGACTGTAGTTAAATTCAGGGCCTACAACTTTCTAAATCGGTTCATAATTTTTCGAGTAACGGTGTGCGAGTGGTGAGGCCCCAAACTTCTCGCAATGCGTTCCGGATGGGGCAAAAAGCGCACGTTTGTGCACGTTGCGCAAAAACGTGCACGCCAATCGCTAATAAAAGTCATACCCATCGATTCCCGATTAAGGCGCACGTTTCTACGTTTTTACTTTTCGCGTTTTCTCAAAGCTGCGGGACTAGTTACGCGCCGAAGTTTTTACGGAAGAATATGGAATAAATAATAATAAGCCTGAGCAATATTAAGAGTGCCTCGTGCTGCGCACGAGGCACTCCTCCTCCATTGCGAAGCTCAATGGAGGAGGAGTGCCACGTGGCGCAGCCGTGGCACTAATAAATAAATAAATAATAAGCCTGAGCAATAGTATGAGTGCCTCGTGCTGCGCACGAGGCACTCCTCCTCCATTGAGCTTGCGCATCTCAATGGAGGAGGAGTGCCACGTGGCGCAGCCGTGGCACTAACTAGACAAAATTCCCGGGAAATTTTGAAGTGCCACGGACTACTGCCGGATGATCGCGATTTGGCAGCTACCCTGGGGGACTCCACAGTCCAATGACTTACTATGCGATAAGGCACCGTTAAAATAAACTTTTTGTGACCTTTCAGACAAATAGCTCTTAAACCATTGAATTGCAGAAAAATTAAAACCATAATTAATGAGTTTAGAAATTAAAATGTCATGCTCAATCACATCAAAGGCAGCACTGAAGTCAAGCAATACTGTTCCCACAAGCATCGAGTCATCAATTGATGTTAACCAGTTATTGGACATCTGTGTCATTGCAGTGCAGGTGGAGTGGCCAGACCTATAAGCATGTTGGAACATTGTTGTTAAATCATTGTAAGAAAAGTAATCTTGTACTTGCTTGAATACTATCATCTCCAATAATTTACTGAGAACAGGTAAAATACTTATAGGCCTACTATTTGGACGGCAGAAAGTTGATTTTGTATATTTGGGTAAAGGAATGATCTAACCCTCCTTCCCAAGTTTAGGACACACACCACTAATCAGACACCTGTTGAACATGTGACAGAGAAGCTTCGAAATTACCGCAGCAGATGATCTCAATAGCCTATTGTCCAAGTTGTCCATTCCAGCAGACCCACCAACAGTCAAAGATTTCAGCAGCAATTCCACCCGCAAAACACTGACCAGATGACATTCAAAATGACATAACTTGTTTTTCATAATTAATTTTTTTATCAGCTCATCTGAGTTAGTATCAACAGTACAATGCATTTTCTCTCTGAGTTTAGAACCCTTGTTAACAAAATAATCCTTGAAATAATTTGCAATCTGAGTTGGCTTATTTAAATAAACTCCATTCAGTTCAACAAAAGAGGTACAGGTAGATTTTTTCCCCATAATTTCATTAAGTACATTCCATAATTTCTTACTGTCCGTACCACTGTCAGAAATTCTTTTCTGATAGAATTTTTTTCTTTTTGACTCTGTTCACTTTGGTCACATGATGCCTTTGTATACAATAAAGTTTTCTGTCCACAAGAGAACCCGAGAGAACAGCAACCTTCTTAGTCCTTTGAGCCATTAAACTCTTTAATTCAGAATCAATCCAAGGAGCACTTTTGGCTTTAACTGTAAACTTTTTTAACGGAGCATGACTGTTAACAACTCTCAATAGCACATACTTAATGTTATCCAGCTCAGTGAGAAAATTATCCTCATTGAATGTCTTATAAGTTCTTTTTACCATAATATTGGGACAGGCTTTAGGACGCTTTGTTCTCCTGGAGACAGCCACACAGTTATGGTCACTAAACTGGTACAAAAACAGGTGTGGAGCACATATCAGGGGTATTAGTGAAAATATGATGGATACATTTTGATGTTGGAGATCTAGCAGTGTTAATAGAAATTCTTGTAGGTTGATAAATTAATTGGGATAAACCACACATATCAGTCATATATTTAAGCTTGTTCTTGAGAGCACACTCATCAGATAGCCAATCAATGTTCAGATCACCCATCCAGTACATCTCTCCGTTTTCTTCAGTCACTTTATCTAGCATATTACATAATGCATTTAAATATTCTATCCTGACACTAGGTGGCCTGTAACAACATCCAACAAGTATTGGTTTTAAATAGGGGAGATGTACCCGCAGCCATAACATCATCATCAACCATCAAGTCATGTCTCAATTTAACAGGATAATGGTCATGTATTAGAATGGCCACACCTCCAAACCTATTTCTATCATGTCTATAAATTGAATAGCCACTTATAGAAACTTCTGAATTGTTTATAAAACTGTCCAGGTGGTTTCAGAAATTGCAATAATATCTATATTGTTCAATTGCAAAAATAAAGAAAGGTCTGGGATTTTATTCCTCAAACTACATGTTAATATGTGCAAGGACTAAGCCTGTAGGTAGTTTGTTTATACCAGTCATCTTATCACATACCTCAAGTTGTTAAATCATCATCACATTCATCAGACATATTGATCCAGCTCTGAAAGTTCATGGATAAGCAGTGTATTTGCAACCTCTGGGTTTCCATTAAGCTTAATGTAGATCTTACAGTTGGCAGTCCAGGTGGCTTGTATTTTGTTATCCTTCCTCAGAACACGTGCTTGGCGGGCAATGTAGGCGTTTCTCCTCGTCAGGTGATCATTTAGATATACACTAGAGCACTTCAGCTTCCGGCCTTGCTTCAGGACATCCACCTTTCGTTTTCTGAGGATTGTGTGTGTTTCCCTGAAGAGTTCATGCACACCTATGGACGTGTGTGTGTGTGTGTGTGTGTCAGAGAGAGTAGAGCTAGTGAGTGTGTGTCTGTGTTTGAGTGAGTCTATGCATGTACTCTGCATGTAGAGTAAAAACTGTGGGAGTATGATGATAATGTATGGAAGAAAGTGGAAAAATCTTGAAGGCTTGGAGCGTGGAGTGAGCGATGACATCATTGCACATGTGCGTGTGTCTGTATGTGTGTGTCCATTTGCCCAGATGATAATCATATGGTCAAACAACAGTTAATCCAATACATTTAGAAATTAAATTATATAATAATCATCAATAACACCTCTATTATATGGAACACCAGGACAAAACCAGTACTGTACAAACATGTTTATTAAATGTCAAATATTCAACAAAGTAAACAACTCTGATTCAAGTAAATTGTTCTGCATAACATTTTACATATGTCTTTAAGTAGTATATGGTTTTACACAATATTAATCTTGAAGTGAATTAAGCTTAAGATAATATTTCAAAAATATAAAAATTATGCAAGAATGAAATTACAGATGCATTCAAAATTGTATGGGTGCAGACAAGATCATTGTGCTAATAATACAATTGTAATTTAGATCATCAAAGGTAAGTAATAATCAGGTGGACAACATTCATTAAGAACATGAAGATAAAACAATATGATGCAGTTAAGTGTATGATCATAAAAACATGTCAAGAATTAAATTTTGAGAGAATTGAAACCTTACAATGCAGAACAAAAGAATAGAGAAGTCTGGGTCAATCTACCATGATTGGTCAGACCAAGAGCCTCATTAAAATATCAAAAACTGAACTGTTATTGTGACAATTAAAGTTGCAAATATGGACAATAGACTTCCATTCACAACAGATGTGAGGACAAAATAAGTCCTGAGTCCTTTACAAGGATTGAGACTCACAGAGGTCAAAGGTCCACATCAAAACCAGTGAGGATCCCTCTGTCTGATGGGCATTCATGTGGCAGCAGAATGTCTTTGGACAGTGCAGAGCAGTGGTCATCTTCCTCTTTCCTGAATACACAAAAGCAGAGATATCAGCACAACATACATCATAGTTATTTCTGAATTTAAATTCAGTATACAAATTAGCCTTACAATTGCTCACACACCAGGACAATAGAAAATCTTACCTCTGTGTGGTTGCTGCATCAATAGAGTTGTCTCCAGAGCTGCTGTTGTCACTTGGTCTGCTACCTGGATCTGTTGTAGCCCTGATTTGGAAACAAAGAAATAATCAATAAGTTGTAGTTTTCAAAGCAAGTGAATCATCAAGAAGAAAGCTGCATACATTGGCAGAGCATCTGGCTGATGAGCACCTGCCTGAGACACATTGAACTGCTGCTGTGGCCCCTTGGACACATGTTGGACCGTCTAGGAAGTCTCGCTGATGCAGCAGAGTGCTGCTACATTGCTGCAGCTCTTCCCATGACCAACCGCAGGTCATCCATGGCTCTACTGGCTCCTGCTGCTCCTGGACCCTTCCTGTAGCCAGCCCAGGTATGTCTGATCCTGGCTGTACACCAAAGGAGAATGAAAACAACTTTATACATGTGTGTTGAAAAGTTTTTTTAACATAAGATTAAAAAACTTCAAAGAAATGTGAGCATTGAAAAGTCAAATCAAACTAACATCTAACAGTATACTCACCTCTGTCTGTAAGTGCACCTTGCCTGCATCCTCAGTGGCTCTGTAAGTACAACTGACAACATTACACCTGCAGGGGGACTATTCACCCATAGCTGGGACAGCGGTTGACAGGCACCAGGGTTTATCCACACAGTGGTGGCCCTGACGCCGTGTCTCTGGGGCCCGCTGCTGCTCCGAGATCCCCTGCAGTTTAGCCTGGGACCGTGAGGTACCCAGTTTCCGTGTGTGGCCCCGGGGAGGCACTGCAGGAGTCTTGGTAGTGGAGAGGCTTTGTACTGGCAGGAGGAAGCTAACTAAGTCAGCTTCTTCTTTTCACCCTCCATTCAGAAGGCTAGCCAGCGGCAGAAGCAGTGAGCAGAGAGCAGCACAATGCAGCAACATGCACTAGCTCCAAGCACCACACTACTGCACTAGACGCTTCACACATACCCTGTGTTAGCACACAGCAGTGTGTGCCAACACGCACACACAGACGCACACACACGCACACACACACGCACACGCAGACAAACACAGATGACAGACATACACAAAAACAGATAAACAGAGAGGGGGTGCTAGAGAGGGAAAGGTGGGGAAGGAAGAGAGAAGGGGAGGGAATGAGAAGGATGTGGATGAAAATACTTACCGTATACCTACCGAATACCTACCATTTCATCTGGGCTGGGCACCTTTTCCGAATTAAACAACATACCTACAAGGGCTCTTTTCCACAATAAAAGACCACAAGAGGAAACCTTTCTCAACCCAAAACCACCATGAGTTGGACCCCAGGCCATATTCACCATAAGCATCCAGATACCAAAAGAAAATAACACAATGAACCACAAGAACTACCCTAACAACAACTACCCTAACAACAACAACAGGCCATCTTGCTCAACCCCAACCACCATCAACAACAAGCTGTGAACTCTGCCAAAGAGTACTTCACAGATGACTTGGACCCGAGGCCACATTCCCCACAGGCATCCAGACACAACACCACTAAAGCAAAACCACTTCACTCAGAAGACAAGCCTCCCGCTTCTGGCGAAGTCAAAACACAGTACACCGGATCGTGATAACTGTGATACGATTGCAGCACACCTGATTGAAGGCAACATTGTGGTTGCGATATGTAAATATGATCAATCAGTGTCCGCTTTTCGGTCGTTGCAGCGGAAACAAGCTGGCTATAGCCTCTGGACCGAAACAACTCCCATATGGCTTTCTTCCCTTTGGAGAGCAAGTCTTCATTGAAGTCTCCACAAACCACTACAGGCTGGCAACCCATCATCTCTAAAGTGTCCAAGAGGCTTTGCATGTTTGCAAGAAACACGTCAAGTTGGATATTTGGTGGTCTGTACACAGTGGCTATCAATGCTCTGACAGGACCCTCAACCTTGACGACGGCGAATTCAAGGTCGGGCACATTTTGAATGTACCGTCGGGCCTCTGCTTGTAGACAGCTCCTGTAGTACACTGCAACTCCACCTCCATCTTTCATAGCCATATCCGCTCTGTTAGAATATGAGACATTTCTGTTGCGCGCAAACATCTCATATCCCTCCAGCTGGAAGTCTGGAGAAACAAATGATCCCGACAGATGGGATTCGGTGATGCACAGGACATCAGCAAGTCTGAATTCATGGTGGGACCTGATGTCCTCCATGTGCGACGGAAGTCCTTGACAATTGTGATGGACTATTGTCAAAGTTGGACCAGTGTGGTCTGCGGTCTTGACAAAGTGCAAAAGCGGTCTTGCACTCTCGAATGAGGCGTGACTCATAGTCTCCATCGATGTGGTGATTTTAGGATTCGCATAGATCTTCTTTTCTTCAAAGTCTCTGATCCATAGTCCTTGAAGTGAGGTCGTCCGGCTCAGGGCGACATAGGCCATTCCGGGTTCAAAAATGTGCTTCAAGGACACCACAGCAGACTGCACAGTCATGCCTTGCACTTTATGAGCTGTACAGCCGAAGGCCAGCTTCATCGGGAACTGCCGTCGAACCATCCCCCTTATGCTCGTGCTTTCCTCGAACCTTTCCACGTACACCAAGTTATCCTCCGCCCCTTGAATCTTCTTGCGGAATTTCTGGCCTGCCGTGGGATTATCCAATTCGAGTCCAATGAGCTTGACCACAGTCAGTCCGTCTTCGGTGGTGGTGACAATGTTGGCAATTGTTCCAAAAGTGCCATTTACAATCCCGTCCTCAATATCGAGATTCCTGATCACCATGACTCGTGCTCCTTGAGCCGCTTGCAGGTTGTCAGGTAAATCCCTTTTATTGCCTTTAAAGGAATCATACGCAGGTTTCATTTCTCCAGTTCGCAGATCTTTTCTAAAGTCTTGCGCTGGAATCTCTACAACTTGCAACTTTAAGGCAGTTAAAATTGCAGCGTTGTGCTCGTCAACCTCTTTGTTGGTGGCAAAGATATGAAGGGCGTCTGTCGGACAATCTCCGGCCTCCACAACGGCCTGAGCGAGCAGAGCTTCGTCATCCGCGCTGAGCGGATCCTCCTTATTCCTGGTTCTAATCCTGTTCAAGAGCTCGGCAAAAGTGCGATCATCTTTCTGCCGCATTATCTCTGTCAGATTGACCAGCTTGAAATCTTGCCAGAGGTCGAGCACATCATCCTCAAAAACGCATAGCGGTTTGCCTTTACCAAGGGGCGGCAGTTGGTAAAAGTCGCCAACTGCAAGGACAGACATCCCTCCAAATGGTCTCCTGTTTCCTCTGATCTGCTGAAATCTCCAGTGGACATAGGAAAACAGATCCTTAGAGACCATGGATATCTCATCAATAATCAAGATCTCCGCATTGGACAGTGTTACCCTCACTTCGTCCAGTGTGTTTCCGAGACCTTGATACGGAGGTTTCAGGCTTCTCGGCAGCTTCAGCAGTGAGTGCAGTGTTTTGCCAGAGATATTGAAAGCGGCGGTGCCAGTAAACGCCGCCAACAGCACTGAAGGCTTAGACATGTCACCTTCATTGCGTAACCTGGGAAGTTGGCGCAGAATCTTGGTGGCCTCCTGATAAACACACTTGATCACATGGGACTTGCCACAACCGGCTCCCCCAGAGATGAAGTAAAAAAAGGGTTCAGGATCCTGACCCCAGACGCGTTTCAAACACCATTCGCGTATGGCGTAGAAGGCGGACGCCTGCATCTCATTGAGGCTTCGAAACATGTTCCTCACAAAGTCGGGGCTCAATTCCGGCACCTGGATTGCTGGCATGGCTCCACTGCTCTCACCTTGAAGCTGAAAATCTGGAAGCTGCTCCTGTTCCTCCTCGCCAGGGTTTATGGCTTCTCGCTGAGCGACACACTCTAAACGATCCACCTCAACCTCTGGTGCAAAACTATTCCACGCGTTGCGGATGGGTCCCTCCTTTCGAAACCGTTCGAGGGCTTTGTCGATTTTCCTACCCTCTCCTTCGTAGCGCCTTCTATTGAAGTTGACGTACTTTTTCACAGGCAATCGGCCCGGACGCCGACCACTTTTATAAAACGCTTCGTAGGTCGGGTAGCGTTCCGGCTTCAGATCAGCATCCTCTCTGTGTGGCCAGTACAGTTTTAGGAGCCGTCTGTAATACTTTTCCGGATGTTTCTTCTCTGAGAAACGAGTAAACCGGATGACGGCAGGTTTTCCCGAAGTCCTCTTCTGGATACACCCGTGGTCGTTCTGGAGGGGAATGGCAGTAGCCGATTGACGTTGCTGACCGTAGAGGACCCTGTAATTGGATGTGAAGTCAGCCAGACACATGTCTCGAAACTCGCCTGTATCAGGCCTCTGCATGTATTTTTCCGGCAATCCTGCCATCCAAACGTCCTCTTCATCTGCGGCCATGTTCTGCAGCCTGCTCATCGGAAGACTCATTCTCAAACCGTCGTCCTCCGTCTGTATAAAAATTACAGAACGCGAGCACTTTTTCAGCGGTAGGCTGCATACCCGTGCCACAGACTCCTGAGCGCTAACCTCTCGGTGTTTAGCATACGCCTGCATAATCTGCTTCATCTCATCCTGTTTATTAACGCCAGATTTCCGTACATCACGGATGACAGAGTCAAGGAATTCAGTCATCTCGTGCTCTGGCTTGGAGACGTACGACATCATATACATGATGCAACTGAAATCGTCAATGACATACTGGATGTCCATGTTGGCGTTCCATGCTCGCAACAGGTCAGGGTTGTATCCATTCACCCAGCAGTCCTTGGGGTCACGCTTATTGTAGACCACCATTCCACTGGTGAGGGATCTGACACTGTGCGAGTACTCTTCAGGATGCAAGTCACATTTTTGCAACAACTCTGCCAAGTCCTTGAAAGAGGCATTTGGGTCCATTAGAAGATCTCTCACCGGCTTCAGCTTTTCCTTAGCCATCTGTTGCTGCTTTGAGAGGAATTTTTTGCTCTTCTTGGACTTCTTCTGACTCTTTTTGGAATCCTTGGACTTTTCCCCACATTTTTTATGCCCGCCAACATCGTTTTGTCCACAGTCTTGGTCTTTCTGGGCATCGTCTTTCTTGACATCTTCATCATCACCATCATCAACAGCCCCCCAAGGTGTGCAGCCAATGATCGTTTGATCCATGGGCAGTTTTGGAAAACCAAATCTGCACGATACATTGCCTTTCCTGCATGTTTTGGAGTGGTTGCGGCTGTGAACCTGAACCTCAGACACTATTTTGTGGAGCTCGGGGTCCGTGTCCACATCAGGCATCCGACAGCATATATAGCGGTCAATGAATTGGATGACATCCTTGCAGCACTCAGGATCCTCAATCTCTGGTGCATCTTTGATCCACACCAGCATATGGATATGTGGACTACCTCTGGCTTGAAATTCCACCCGATAAAAGTAGTCCTCCACTGGACCGATGGGCTGTGCAGGTGACAGGAGCAGATCTGTCATGAGCGCATCCACTCGCTTCTCAAACAAGCGCATCACCGTCACAGGGTTACTGCGGAGAATCTCACACTTCTCATTCCAGTCCAGCTCTGAGAAGTCCCCTTGCTCACCTTGTTGAGCTTTGATAATGTCAATAACCTCCGGCCATCTCATTTCGGCGGCAGAAAACGTTAGGAAAAACGTTGGCTTGCCCAACTGTCTGACCATGGCGAAAAGATCTCGCAGCGTTTTCTCCCAATACGCTGGAGTGCCTCGGAGGGGTTGCATGAAACGGGTCGCATCCCTATTTTGGATGAGTTGTTCCAGCTCCTCTTTGTCCTGAATCATCTTATTGGAAATTGTCCTCCCATCTTTGGTGAATTTCTTCCCCTTGCGTGTTTGGATGGACATGCTGTTTCTAGCGATGTGCGTTTCCGTCACAAACTGGGAAAAGAACAGATAACTCTGGTCCCTCGCAAAGCGGGCATCCACAGAGAAGAGCCTTGAATTGAAGTACACACTTGGGGACAGATGGATTATTCTGCCCTCATCCAAGGTGTTCTCTCCGGTTGGGAACTGAACAGGAAAGGCCATGGCTTCAAGCTTAGGAATGGCAAAGAAACCGACAGGTTTGTTTCCTTGGGCAGGAGCAATGCTAAATATGCCATCCCCATATGACAGAACCTCCTGTGCTATGTCAAGAGGCTGCATGCACGTGTCCAAGGCCAGACCAGGCCTGAGGTCTTCCTTTTCCTTGTCGTCGTCCACCTCCTTGGGCTGCTTTTCACCAGATGTGCCTGCAGCGGGTTCCATGTCTCCTTCCGGATGTCTGGGCTCCTTGAGCTGTGCAGCATCTGGGGCTTCCTGTGGAGCATCTCCCTCTTCGAGACTTTCAAATTCAGCACAGTCATCAATCTCAATGTTGCTGTATTCTGAATGAGTCTCTCGCAGTATCCTTAGCCCTGCTAGCACATTCTTCATGTTAACTGTGTAGAAGTGCTGATAGCCCTTGTACTTGATGTTGCGCTTCAACTTTACTTGCAACAGCTGGGCTTGGGCGCTGGGCCTCGGAAGAGCATTGACTGTGGTTTCCATCTCTGATGGTACACACACAACTGCTCCGTGTACTGCTCTTTGACGTCCTTTGGGCAAGGCAACTATCTTTGCAAACGGTAAGATCTTTGCAATCAATTGCCTTTCCAGCACGTTCAACTGTTCGAGCTCTGGGGGAATGGGTGCGAGCTCCAGGTTGTTGCCAGCTGCCATGGACGGCATTCGTCCTCTGGCCAAGTGGCTGTCACAGGTGTGGCAGATCCACTCCCGCATCCTGTCCTGTGGAACGGTGCACGGGGCTGAGCAATCTGTGTCACAAACGTGGACATACTTACCTGTCAAGCAAGCAGCCACCACGCCAATGTTTTTAACATATTTGGCTCTGTTGCAATGCCTTACCTGATTGGGGAACAGAGCTCTGTGACACACTGTGCAGACATGTGTGGGCCCATGTCTAATTCTTTCCCGAAATACCGATATGGCTTCTACCATCACAGGGTTAACCACAGGCTGTGCAGTTTCCGGGCGGCAGTTTACGATGTCCATGTATTTCCTCTTAATCCTGAGTGCACACTGCAACTTGTGACGAATACGAAGTGCAGCATCTTTAGCGAGTCTATCCTTTTTGTTCTGGATGCAGTGTTGTATGTGACGCAGCCTGAACTCTGGGTTGTGGTGATATTTTTTGCTCACGTATTTTTTCTGTTTGATTTTAAAATGAGGATCCGTGCTATACCTCTCGCTCACGTACTTTTTCATTAAACATTTCTGTTTGTTTTTAAACTGAGGATCATTGCTATACCTCTCGCTCACGTACTTTTTCTGTTTGATTTTAAAATGAGGATCAGTGCTATATCTTTCCTTCATGTACTTTTTCATGAAGGTTTTCTGTTTGCTCTGACTATCCAGATCCATCCAACTTCTTTTGATGTACTTCTTCTTTTGTTTTCGGTGATAACGGTCTTTTGCGTATTTGGTTTTAATCGCCTGCAGTTTTGTCAGCCTAAATTCCAAACTGCTGACATATTTCTCTTTCTCATACTGCGCTCTATTAGTGATGCTTGTACCATTGTTTACAGGTGGTACATGTTTCTTTTTGCACTCACTCGATCTACGCATAGCCTTTCTTCGCATGTGTTTCTCGATTTTCGAAAAATCCTTGCCTGTCTTGGGACGTGCTATGTTGACGCGCTGATTCAAGTCCTGATTCTTTGGATGTCTGAAGTTAGTATTCTGTGGGATATTGGCTTCTTCTAACAATTGTGCTTCTGGTACAGCCGTTGATGGACTTTTGATGGTCACATCCTCCGACTGCCCAGGCATCTCACTGAGTGTGTGGTCACTTGTAAAGGAAACAGGCATGAACTCATAGCTGCCATAAGGGCCACGGTTTTTAAAAAGCACAAGCAAATGTTTAACCATGTGACTCAATTTAGAGAAGGTCAGCATAATTGCTTTTCCATTACAATGAGGAAAACCTTTGGCAGACCTTGAGTGGGAATCAAAAAACCCGTAGCGTCCGGACCGGTCACGGAACACTGCAATGCACTCAGGAGCGACAATGAGAAAAGCAAGGGTGACACCTTGAGAGAGGCTTTTCAGCTGTTCACGAAGGCACAGTCCTCTCCTGCTTCGAGGGCTGCCGTCTACAGCCTTCAAGAAACCAACCCTCAAGTCCGACATGTCCAACTGAACATTGTAGGTATCCGAATCGGTGAAAACCTGTTTCGGCATCTCCTCTATGGTCAAGTGGTTGCTTTTGAACCTTTTGTCCGCCTTCAACTGTTCTTTGATACCTACATAGAGTGCATTCCCCTGTTCAAGCACTCTATCAAGTGAGACCATGTCAAAATCCACCCCCTCCTGGTGGTAGGCGAGAAAGGTCAGAGCCATGCAGGTACACTGGTGATTGCGAGAAAAGGTTCCATACCTCCCGTCCTTCTGAGAATGCGACGCCCTCACAGATTGAGTGCGATGGCTCGGACCGACGGCAGGATCCTGAAATCATTTTAAGGAATGTTGTCATTGTTATCGTGATGTAACATTTTCTTTTATAAGTGACAGATCAATCATTATCAATCTCATCATTAATCATAATTTGTTTCATTATCATCGTTAATCTTATATTCTTTAACATACCTTACATGCCTCCAACATATGTAACCAGCAATGGGTGGACAAAGTATTCACATCCTTTACTTAAGTGAAAGTACCAATACAATAATGTAAAATTGCTCCATTACAATTAAAAGTCCTGCATGTCAAATACTGCTTAAATAAAAGGGTACATAAATTATAGCAGCAAAATACACTAAGTATAATAATACACAAGTATTAAAACTAAAACTACTGAGTCCAGTGGTTCACAACCCTGGGTCAGAAACTCTGTGTGTGTGTGTGTGTGTGTGTGTGTGTGTGTGTGTGTGTGTGTGTGTGTGTGTGTGTGTGTGTGTGTGTGTGTGTGTGTGTGTGTGTGTGTGAGAGAGAGTGAGTAAAAACAGAGGTGCAGCAGTTAAAAGATGTAAATTACCTCGCTGGGATGTTCCTGGAAGGTGGACTCCTGGGGCTGGGCAGGGTCAGACGCACCAGGCTCCACCACCACTCTCCTAGGACTGCAAGGCGCTGGCTTGGAGGACACCTCCACGGCTGGTGCCTCCACCTAAAACAATAAATAAATAAATAAATAAATAAATTGTGTGAACTGCATTGACAAAATGAAACCATGTATTTTAATACTGTGTTACAATTATTCACTAAATATAACAAAAAATTTTTTTGTCTATGGTGTGTCTACTCAAAATACTCAAACAAATCCAAATAAGTATTACTCAAATAAATCAGACAAAATATGACAAACCTGCTGCTTCTCCCGGGTCCTCTTGGAGGCGACGCGTCTCTCACGGCGCTCCACGGTCGACTTCTGCTGGAACAAAAACCATACAGACTTTTTTCACACCATATTTGCGACTTAGCTCCTCTTGGACAATAAACACACTTTTTAAAAGAGGCCTCAATGAAAAAATAAAATCTGCATGAACATTACCTTCCTGCCGTCCGGACGAGCTGCGCACTCCACAGCGCTGGGAAGGTGGGCCGGAACGGCCTTCTCCATCTCATCCAGGATCGCCGGACTAAACCACACAGGATTTAGCGGGATCGGATCCACCCCCACATCCACCTGTGAAGACAGAACACGTGTCTGCTCCAAAGGGCTGGATGGACATGGCGCGGTGACCACGCCCTTCACAACCACTTTTGGTGAGACACGTCTGGCAGGAGGCGACGTCCTGGGAGAAGTCTGGGCCCTCGGGACGACACGTCTGGCAGGAGGCGAAGTCCTGGGAGAAGTCTGGGCCCTCGGGACGACACGTCTGGCAGGAGGCGACGTCCTGGGAGAAGTCTGGGCCCTCGGGAAGACACGTCTGGCAGGAGGCGACGTCCTCGGAGGCGTCTGGACCCTCGGGACTGTGGGCTCCAGCTGGTGGTGGAGGGTCCACCACAGCAACTCCGCAAGCCTCTCCATCCCGCCCTCCTTGCTGAGATGGACCTGACACACATGATCAAAAGTGATTTAGTTTCCCTATCATCTACCAAAGATATGCACACCACATTTTTTTAACATGTCTTAGAGTGTAGAGTGTATTGTACTTACACCGTCAGGACACCACAGGTCAAGTTGTGTCAGCGGAAAGTAGTGGGTGGCAGAGACGTACCTGACACCTAAAATACAAAAAAAAAAACAAAACAAAAAAAAAACTTAATGACTTATTGATTATTGACTCATTGAACCTTATTGATACATACAGCACTGTCTCAGAACACTTGAATATTGTGATGAAGTTCTTTATTTTCTGTAATGCAATTAAAAAAACAAAAATATTGCTGATTATAGTTTACAGTTTAAGATTAAGATTCCCAGAATATTCAAATTTTTTGAGATAGGATATTTGAGTTTTCTTAAGCTGTAAGCCATGATCAGTAATATTAAAATAATAAAAGGCTTGCAATATTTCAGTTCATTTGTAATGAATCCAGAATGTATGACATGTTTGCATTACAGAAAATAAAGAACTTTATACACAATATTTTAATTTTCTCAGACAGTCCTGTCCATACTTTCAGCCAAATCAATTATGAGTGAAGTTTGGCATTGCCACTTAAATATCAAGAAACACTGTTATACATGTCACTGTACTTTTTGTTTTGTTTACATACCCATACGTGCAGCCACACGGTGGTATTCCTGGCTCAGAAGCTCCTGCAGGTCCAGGTCTACGGTGAGACGGCGAGGGAAGTCCAAAACACACACCTAGAGTGAGAAAGATGTTCTTTCTCAGTAATTACATTCTCTCCATCAAAATGGCATGGAAATTGAAGTTATACGCATAAAATCAAGTATATCATCAGACATGTTATCAAGATAATAACAATATAAGAATACTTACGTTGGGCCAGGCAGCACAGGCAGTCAGCAGGAGCTTACCAAACGCGACCCCTGCCTGAGTGACGGTCCCGCTGGCACTCAAGTCGTTACTGGGTGCCAAAATGCAGACTGCCGCGGGTGAGCGAGGCAGTACAGCATTCAGCACCTCAGTACGCAACTCAAGTGCCGACGCCCCAGGGACAGACAGGACGCCACAGGACAGACGTCGGTCCGGCAGTCCCACCAACCCGTCCGCGATGGGCCGAAGGTGGGAGTCACCAACAAGCAAGACGAACTGCATGAGAAGACATATTTTTTTTGTTTTTTTATCAACGTGCAAAGATCCCCAAACTACAAAAAACAGATTTTACTCAATGGAATCTAAGAGTATTATACCTTCTTGTCAGGTGACTCCGCTGGGACAACCAACTTCCGGAAATGGGGAGTGAAGGTGGACTTGTCCCACTTCAGCACGCGATGGCGGTGACCCGTACCGTGGCCTAGGAGCAAGCACAAACACAAAAACTGTCAAACCTGCTTAAAACAAAGTCAATACCTTTACATCATAAAACCTGTAAAAACCCCAGGGAAAATCTGTTTACAATTAAACAACAAGAATATACAATTTACATGTAATGAAAACAAACAGTGGGCTACATACCTGGGCGGAGGTCAGAAGGGGACACCTGGTGGTGGGACAGAAAAGTATTACATCACTACTCACACTTGTAGTACACTGAAGCAGAGCCGGATTAACGCAAAGGGAAACTAGGCATGTGCCTAAGGCCTGATTGGCAGGGGGGCCCAGACAGAGGAAAAAATAAATAAAATAAAAACAGTAAGTAAATAAAAATACATGTCCTATCTACAATTTATTTCAGTGTTGATGAATCAATATTTATTAACTAATTAAAAATTGAATTTTACTTTAACGTTACGTCACATTAACGCCAATCAGTAAAATCCAAGGGGCGGACTAAGCGGGACAATTAAGCTATCAGGCTGCAAGGTCTGGTTTATTGTTGGACAGTTCCTAAATGGTTGTGATAAATGTGAAGGGTTCATGTTTGTCTTCTTGTTCCTGTACTTAATCACAGGTGTGAATATGGGCTCTAGGTGAAGGGACTAGTATTTTTATTCACCCAATTCAGGCTCATTTTCCTTGGCTGTTTGAGCAAATTAGTAGAAAAGTGGAAAAAAAAAAAGTGTTCTTGGTTCAAACATAAGGTATCGTTCAAATTATTTAATGATTGCTTATTTTTCTACGAGGTTTCTGTGATTAAATCTGCTTTTAGAATGCAGTCAAGAACACCATTCCAGACCAGGAGATTAGAGGTGATGCTTGTCCATGAAAATAAACATCTTTACCACTACAGCACACTTTGTCTTACTGCAAATTTTATTGGTCTTTGTATATTTGACCTCTTATTTAACTATTAAATTTAAATCAACACATTTAATTAAGATTTTCTACAAAATGCAATAGACTACAACATTTATCTTACTTGCTCTGTTTACATAGCAATGCTAACACCTATTGGTCATTTACTGGTACTACTGCCTTAACAATGACACTCGCAATCGATAAGATAAAGATAATTTATTATCATTTAATAGAGTGGTGTAATAACCTATAAATAATAAAAATTTAAAAATAGTCTGATAGACTGTTTAATATACAACACATGACTTATTTTGGAATACAAAGAACCAACTTGCCTATGACTATGCTACGTAAAATGTGAATTAACTTTTATTAGTAACTTTGGCAAGTTTAAGATTTCAATTCATAAATAACATCGATGGAGGGGGGCCCAAAAATCACAGTCTGCCTAGTGTAGTCCATTTATTTAATCCGGCTCTGTGAAGCATCGTGTAAAGTGCAGCACTGTACTGCAAATACCCTGTGCGTGTGTGTGTGTGTGTGTGTGTGTTTGTGTGGGCAGTTGTAGAAGAAATAAAAACATACCCTTCCAGGCTGGTAAGGGGAGTAGGATGGTGAGATCGGCAGAGGGATCCACAGCTTCTTCTTCTGTAACACAGAACTGAAGTTACTAAAACTGAAGACTTTGAATTACACAGTGTATTTCATTATTACTTGAAAGAATTATAGAGTGAACACTATACCTTCTGGGCAGGAGACTGGGAGGGGCTGGCTCCATCCCTCTGGGTCCCGAACGGCTGGGCTGGCGGTGGCGTCTCCGGCTGGGTCACCTCAAAACACAAAACCAATGAAATGCAGTCAATAAGTGACACATTGCAGTCACTTGACAGAAGAAGCACTCACTTTCCTCACGTCAACTTTAATGCTTTGTAGTCTATTGTGTGTAGCTTTAAAGCTATCTATTCTGTACTTTGCTTGTACCTCGTCCGGCTCGCTCCAGCGCAGCTTCTGCGCCCTCGAACGCTTTCCCTTCTTCGGCATCTCGTCAGCAACCTGGAAACACTTCAGAAAAAAACACTCCAAAACACGGTTATTTCACAGGCAAACACAATGCAGTGTAAAAGTGTGAAATTTGAACAAACACAATATCAACTAGAACGATAAACAATGCAAAAATGTGTGTGTGTGTGTGTGTGTGTGTGTGTGTGTGTGTGTGTGTGTGTGTGTGTGTGTGTGAGAGAGAGAGAATGGATGTATTTCAGTATAGGGCTATGTATTTAGGTTGTGTGCTCTGTTTGTGTAGCTGGTGTGTGTTGGCGGTCTTGCTTTCAGAAGCTGGGAAACTGGCAAAAAAAAGGAAACAATTATTTTAGACTGTAGGTTTATATGAAATTACGGAAAAGAGAAAAGAATACACAGACATCACATCACACATCTCAGTACAAATCACACAACAACGCACATCACAACAACACATCACACAACACCAAATCAGAACACACTCACAACAACACATCTCAGTACAAATCACACAACACATAACACACATCATACAAAACACATTACATCACATCACATTATAACACAACACACATCATACAAAACACATTACAACACATCACATTATAACACAACACACATCATACAAAACACATTACAACACATCACATTATAACACAACACACATCATACAAAACACATTACGACACAACACAAATCATACAAAACACAACACAACTTGTTTTCAAAGGCAAGACATTTTTAATTTTATGCTCTATGCCGTGTTTCATCAAGAAAAAGTCCTGCATTCACACTGAAAGCGTCACATAGGCGACTCCGGCTGCCATTCATTTCCTATGAAAACGCGCGTGGAGAGGCAGCCAGAGCAGAGCGTCAATTTGGAGTTGAAAAATCTGAACTTTATGCAAATGAGCAGTGGCAACGCCGAGGCAGCGTCCAATCACAGACCGGGATTCCTGAAGTGAGAAATCTCAATGCAGATTGTACTTCCATGTACACACAAACGTACACTCCTTCACATGCATGCTGAGAGAGAGAGAAAGAAAGAGAGAAAGAAAGAGAGAAAGAAAGAGAGAGAGAAAGAAAGAAAGAGAGAAAGAAAGAGGGAAAGAAAGAGGGAAAGAGGGAAAGAAAGAGGGAAAGAGGGAAAGAAAGAGGGAAAGAGGGAAAGAAAGAGAGAAAGAAAGAGAGAAAGAGGGAAAGAAAGAGGGAAAGAGGGAAAGAGAGAGAAAGAAAGAGAGAAAGAGAGAAAGAAAGAGAGAAAGAAAGAGGGAAAGAAAGAGGGAAAGAGGGAAAGAAAGAAAGAGGGAAAGAGGGAAAGAAAGAGAGAAAGAAAGAGAGAAAGAAAGAGAGAAAGAAAGAGAGAGAGAAAGAAAGAAAGAGAGAAAGAAAGAGGGAAAGAAAGAGGGAAAGAGGGAAAGAAAGAGGGAAAGAGGGAAAGAAAGAGAGAAAGAAAGAGAGAAAGAGGGAAAGAAAGAGGGAAAGAGGGAAAGAGAGAGAAAGAAAGAGAGAAAGAGAGAAAGAAAGAGAGAAAGAAAGAGGGAAAGAAAGAGGGAAAGAGGGAAAGAAAGAAAGAGGGAAAGAGGGAAAGAAAGAGAGAAAGAAAGAGAGAAAGAGGGAAAGAAAGAGGGAAAGAGAGAAAGAAAGAAAGAGGGAAAGAAAGAAAGAAAGAAAGAGAGAAAGAGGGAAAGAGAGAAAGAAAGAGGGAAAGAGAGAAAGAAAGAGGGAAAGAAAGAGAGAAAGAGGGAAAGAAAGAGAGAAAGAGGGAAAGAAAGAGAGAAAGAGAGAAAGAGGGAAAGAAAGAAAGAGGGAAAGAGGGAAAGAAAGAAAGAGGGAAAGAAAGAAAGAAAGAAAGAAAGAAAGAAAGAAAGAAAGAAAGAAAGAGGGAAAGAAAGAAAGAGGGAAAGAAAGAAGGAAAGAGGGAAAGAAAGAAGGAAAGAAAGAAAGAAAGAAAGAGGGAAAGAAAGAGGGAAAGAAAGAAAGAGGGAAAGAAAGAAAGAAAGAAAGAGGGAAAGAAAGAGGGAAAGAAAGACAAAAAGAGAGAAAGAGGGAAGGAAAGAGAGAAAGAGGGAAGGAAAGAAAGAAAGAGGGAAAGAAAGAAAGAGGGAAAGAAAGAAAGAGGGAAAGAAAGAAAGAAAGAAAGAAAGACAGAAAGAAAGAGGGAAAGAAAGACAAAAAGAAAGAAAGAGGGAAAGAAAGAAAGAAAGACAGAAAGAAAGAGAGAAAGAAAGAAAGAAAGAAAGAAAGACGGAAAGAAAGAAAGAGAGGGACGGAAAGAAAGAAAGAGAGGGAAAGAAAGAAAGAAAGAGGGAAAGAAAGAAAGAAAGAGGGAAAGAAAGAGGGAAGGAAAGAGAGAAAGAGGGAAAGAAAGAGAGAAAGAGGGAAAGAAAGAAAGACAGAAAGAAAGAGAGAGAAAGAAAGAGAGAAAGAGAGAAAGAGGGAAAGAAAGAAAGAGGGAAAGAAAGAGGGAAAGAGGGAAAGAAAGAAAGAGGGAAAGAAAGAGGGAAAGAGGGAAAGAAAGAGAGAAAGAGGGAAAGAAAGAGGGAAAGAGAGAAAGAAAGAAAGAGGGAAAGAAAGAAAGAAAGAAAGAGAGAAAGAGGGAAAGAAAGAAAGATAGAGGGAAAGAGAGAAAGAAAGAGGGAAAGAAAGAGAGAAAGAGGGAAAGAAAGAGAGAAAGAGAGAAAGAAAGAGAGAAAGAGAGAAAGAGGGAAAGAAAGAAAGAGGGAAAGAAAGAGGGAAAGAGGGAAAGAAAGAGGGAAAGAAAGAAGGAAAGAGGGAAAGAAAGAAGGAAAGAAAGAAAGAAAGAAGGAAAGAAAGAAAGAAAGAAAGAAAGAAAGAAAGAAAGAAAGAAAGAAAGAAAGAGGGAAGGAAAGAGAGAAAGAGGGAAGGAAAGAAAGAAAGAGGGAAAGAAAGAAAGAGGGAAAGAAAGAAAGACAGAAAGAAAGAAAGAAAGAAAGAAAGAAAGAAAGAAAGACAGAAAGAAAGACAGAAAGAAAGAAAGAAAGAAAGACAGAAAGAAAGAAAGAAAGAAAGAAAGAAAGAAAGAAAGAAAGAAAGAAAGAAAGAAAGAAAGAAAGAAAGAGGGAAAGAAAGAAGGAAAGAGGGAAAGAAAGAAGGAAAGAAAGAAAGAAAGAAAGAAAGACAGAAAGAAAGACGGAAAGAAAGAAAGAAAGAGGGAAAGAAAGAGGGAAAGAAAGAGGGAAAGAAAGACAAAAAGAGAGAAAGAGGGAAGGAAAGAGAGAAAGAGGGAAGGAAAGAGAGAAAGAGGGAAGGAAAGAAAGAAAGAGGGAAAGAAAGAAAGAGGGAAAGAAAGAGGGAAAGAAAGAAAGAGGGAAAGAAAGAAAGAAAGACAAAAAGAAAGAAAGAGGGAAAGAAAGACAAAAAGAAAGAAAGAGGGAAAGAAAGAAAGAAAGACAGAAAGAAAGAGAGAAAGAAAGAAAGAAGGAAAGAAAGACGGAAAGAAAGAAAGAGAGGGAAAGAAAGAAAGAAAGAGGGAAAGAAAGAAAGAAAGAGGGAAAGAAAGAAAGAAAGAGGGAAAGAAAGAGGGAAGGAAAGAGAGAAAGAGGGAAAGAAAGAGAGAAAGAGGGAAAGAAAGAAAGACAGAAAGAAAGAGAGAGAAAGAAAGAGAGAAAGAGAGAAAGAGGGAAAGAAAGAAAGAGGGAAAGAAAGAGGGAAAGAGGGAAAGAAAGAAAGAGGGAAAGAAAGAGGGAAAGAGGGAAAGAAAGAGAGAAAGAAAGAGAGAAAGAGGGAAAGAAAGAGGGAAAGAGAGAAAGAAAGAAAGAGGGAAAGAAAGAAAGAAAGAAAGAGAGAAAGAGGGAAAGAAAGAAAGATAGAGGGAAAGAGAGAAAGAAAGAGGGAAAGAAAGAGAGAAAGAGAGAAAGAGAGAAAGAAAGAGAGAAAGAAAGAAAGAGGGAAAGAAAGAAAGAGGGAAAGAAAGAAAGAGGGAAAGAGGGAAAGAAAGAGGGAAAGAAAGAAAGAAAGAGGGAAAGAAAGAAAGAAAGAAAGAAAGAAAGAAAGAAAGAAAGAGGGAAAGAAAGAAGGAAAGAGGGAAAGAAAGAAGGAAAGAAAGAAAGAAAGAAAGAAAGAAATAAAGAAAGAGGGAAAGAAAGAGGGAAGGAAAGAGAGAAAGAGGGAAGGAAAGAAAGAAAGAGGGAAAGAAAGAAAGAGGGAAAGAAAGACAGAAAGACAGAAAGAAAGAAAGAAAGAAAGAAAGAAAGAAAGAAAGAAAGAAAGAAAGAAAGAAAGAAAGAAAGAAAGAAAGAAAGAGGGAAAGAAAGACAAAAAGAAAGAAAGAGGGAAAGAAAGAAAGAAAGAAAGACAGAAAGAAAGACAGAAAGAAAGAAAGAAAGAAAGAAAGAAAGAAAGAAAGACAGAAAGAAAGAAAGACGGAAAGAAAGACGGAAAGAAAGAAAGAGAGGGAAAGACGGAAAGAAAGACGGAAAGAAAGAAAGAGAGGGAAAGAAAGAAAGAAAGAGGGAAAGAAAGAAAGAAAGAGGGAAAGAAAGAAAGAAAGAGGGAAAGAAAGAGGGAAGGAAAGAGAGAAAGAGGGAAGGAAAGAAAGAAAGAGGGAAAGAAAGAGAGAAAGAGGGAAAGAAAGAAAGACAGAAAGAAAGAGGGAAAGAAAGAAAGAGGGAAAGAAAGAAAGAAAGAAAGAAAGACAGAAAGAAAGAAAGAAAGAAAGAGGGAAAGAAAGACAGAAAGAAAGAGAGAAAGAAAGAAAGAGGGAAGGAAAGAAAAAGAAAGAAAGAAAGAAAGACAGAAAGAAAGAAAGAGGGAAAGAAAGACAGAAAGAAAGAAAGAGGGAAAGAAAGACAGAAAGAAAAAAAGAGGGAAAGAAAGAAAGAAAGAAAGAAAGAGGGAAAGAAAGAAAGAAAGAAAGAAAGAAAGAGGGAAAGAAAGAGGGAAAGAAAGAAAGAAGGAAAGAGAGAAAGACAGAAAGAAAGAGAGAAAGAAAGAGGGAAAGAAAGAAAGAAAGAGGGAAAGAGGGAAAGAAAGAGGGAAAGAGGGAAAGAAAGGGAAAGAAAGAGGGAAAGAAAGAAAGAAAGAGGGAAAGAAAGAAAGAAAGAGGGAAAGAAAGAGGGAAAGAAAGAAAGGAAGAGGGAAAGAAAGAGGGAAAGAAAGAAAGATGGAAAGAAAGAGGGAAAGAAAGAAAGATGGAAAGAAAGAGGGAAAGAAAGAGAAAGACAGAAAGACAGAAGGGATTTGAACTCATTTTTTTTGTATTTTTTACAGGCCCCTGAATTTTATATAATTTATATATGCTTTAATAGCGTGGCGTCGTTTAATATATATAATATAAATTAAATATTAATATTTTAGCAATACATAAAGGCCGGTTATAGCTGCTACAGGCATATAGAGCAGTTAAAGCTAGAACTCCTTTGATGTCGGTCTGAGTCTTTGATCTCCGGCTGCCGAGCCGGGCATAGTTTAATACAATATAAATTAAATATATTTAAATATATAAATCAATAAATCACACCCGGCCGTGGTTGAGGGGGTCGTGGCAATTTATACACAATAGAATTTAGCCTTAGCTCCTGTTACCTACACAAAGACTCGATAATAAAACATTTCTTACCTCTGAAACAAGTCCACGAGCTGGCGAAGCAGGTATATCAAAGATATATCCAAAATAATCCACTAGTCGAAGCAGGTTGTAATTCCGAGAAGAATCCGAAATCTCAAACACAGCACGGCAGGCAGTCTGCTCAGGTCGGGATCGTCTGAAGACGGGGACGAGCCGAGCTGAGATGACCTATTTATAGATTCAGTCATGCGACATTTACCATCCAATAGAAATGCAGATCGAGCGGCAGTGGGAAGTTTCTAGAATTTTCAACAGGATTATATATATATATTTATCAAAAATAATTATCTCATAATTCTGAGAAAAGTTTGAATGAAAAAAAAGCTCTGTTTTGTAAATTAACCAGATAATTATGTCAGAATTCTGAGAAAAGTTTAATGAAAAAAAATATGCTCTGTTTTTCTGAATTAACTAGACATTTATCTCAGAATTCTGAAAAAAGTTGTAATGAAAAAAAAATATGCTCTATTTTTCTTAATTAACCATATATCTGAGAAAACTTAAATACGAATGACGGCTGACTTGACTGTACAATTTGGAACGGTTCGTGGTTTAAAGACTTATACTTGCTACTTCGCTGATAAATCATCAAGTGGACTCGTGGCGCAGCTGTAGTGTTGCCGTTCTTGGTCTGAGAAGTCGAGGGTTCGCAACCCGCTGCGGGCATATGTTATTGTCGGCAATTTATGTTTTCCCGGTACTGCGTACCGACACACAGAGTCTTTTGGTATAAAAAAGTAAATCATAAAAAGAAATAAAATAGAAATAACTAAAAAATAGTTAAATAATTGGAAAAGACCAATATTTAATGTAGAAAAATGAGCAATGTACAAGAGAAAATATTAATAGTGTGTGTGTGTGTGTGTGTTCCTATGAAAACGCGCGTGGAGAGGCAGCCAGAGCAGAGCGTCAATTTGGAGTTGAAAAATCTGAACTTTATGCAAATGAGCAGTGGCAACGCCGAGGCAGCGTCCAATCACAGACCGGGATTCCTGAAGTGAGAAATCTCAATGCAGATTGTACTTCCATGTACACACAAACGTACACTCCTTCACATGCATGCTGAGAGAGAGAGAAAGAAAGAGAGAAAGAAAGAGAGAAAGAAAGAGAGAAAGAGGGAAAGAAAGAGGGAAAGAGAGAAAGAAAGAGAGAAAGAAAGAGAGAAAGAGAGAAAGAGGGAAAGAAAGAAAGAGGGAAAGAAAGAGGGAAAGAGGGAAAGAAAGAGAGAAAGAAAGAGGGAAAGAGGGAAAGAAAGAAAGAGGGAAAGAAAGAGGGAAAGAAAGAGGGAAAGAGGGAAAGAAAGAAAGAGGGAAAGAAAGAGGGAAAGAGGGAAAGAAAGAGAGAAAGAAAGAGAGAAAGAGGGAAAGAAAGAGGGAAAGAGAGAAAGAAAGAGAGAAAGAAAGAGAGAAAGAGAGAAAGAAAGAGAGAAAGAAAGAGAGAAAGAGAGAAAGAGGGAAAGAAAGAAAGAAAGAGAGAAAGAAAGAGGGAAAGAAAGAAAGAGGGAAAGAAAGAGGGAAAGAGGGAAAGAAAGAGAGAAAGAAAGAGGGAAAGAGGGAAAGAAAGAAAGAGGGAAAGAAAGAGGGAAAGAGGGAAAGAAAGAAAGAGGGAAAGAAAGAGAGAAAGAAAGAGAGAAAGAGGGAAAGAAAGAGAGAAAGAGGGAAAGAAAGAAAGAGGGAAAGTGTGTGTGTGTGTATATGTGTGTGTGTGTGTGTGTGTGTGTGTGTGTGTGTGTGTGTGTGTGTGTGTGTGTGTGTGTGTGTGTGTGTGTGTGTGTGTGTGTGTGTGTGTGTGTGTGTGCGTGTGTGTGTGTGATTGTTTGTTTGTGTGTGTGTGTGTGTGTGTGATTGTTTGTTTGTGTGTGTGTGTGTGTGTGTGTGTGTGTGTGTGTGTGTGTGTGTGTGTGTGTGTGTGTGTGTGTGTGTGTGTGTGTGTGCGTGTGTGTGTGTGATTGTTTGTTTGTGTGTGTGTGTGTGTGTGTGTGTGTGTGTGTGTGTGTGTTGTGTATTTACTGTGTATTTACTGGGGGGGTTCCCCCGGAACCATCAGATTGCAGGACTGGGGGTCGGCTAAGGTCGAAGCTCAGGGATCATATTTCAGTCATGTGACCAGTTCTGGCTGAATGAGTCAGCAGAACCTCTCTTTACGCCTTTCAGTTTGGCTGTGAGAGAAACCCAGATTTTGTGACAAAGAACTCAGATTTGTGAGAAAACCGTAGCTCCTAGCAGAAAAACATGAGATATTGGACTATAAGGCCGCATTCAGACTGCCAGCCAATATCGATTTTTAGCCCATCCAGATTGAAACTGGATGAGTCTTTTGAAGTCTGAACAGTCCCAAACCGCATGATATCCGATTTTTGCAAACCAGATCGAAACCACCTCCAGGAGGTAGTTTCATATCTCAGTCTGAACAGCTCCAAACACTCAGATCGGATATGACTGTCCCAGACGCTCCAAAACACCCGCCCATTTCCAGTTGTGGAGCTACTCATCCTTTGGCAGAGAGCATGTACAATCTCTGATGTCACGTGAAAAACTATTATTTGTAGTTTAAGTGTTGCAAATTCACATTACAAATCATGTTTTAATAGCAGAAAAAAGACCGCATTTCCACGTACGGTGCGGGTCGCCGCGTACCCTACGCCGTAGGCTCTGCGTTGGTGTAACGCGAAACCATAAATCAGCCTTCAGTCGCGCCGTGAGCCTGAACCTGCAGCCCGTCACCTCATCAGGAGGAGAGGTTATGGAGCGGGGCTGCCAGTTGTTCATTGCTGGTTCGTTTTGTTAACTCTGAGCTTTGTTAGTTGGTTTGTTAGTTTGCTAGTGGTTTTGTTCTGAACACTTTTCTCTGTTTCTCATTTTGCTGGGACGTCGGGTCCCTCCGCCGAGACACAACTTTTGCGGTGTGCGTTCATTGTTGTGTCTAAAAATGATGCGCAGTGCCGACCCAATCAGAAACGGTAAAGATATTTTGGGATTTTATATATATATATATATATATATATATATATATATATATATATATATATATATATATATAAATAAATACATGACTTTACACAATACACGCGCTGGGTGACGCCTCCGCTCCGACGTCGTTGCTACGGCAACCAACATCAATGATGTGGCCCAGTCTGAACAGAGCCATATCCGATATGGACACTTGCTAAAAACAGTGTGGACAGTCAGCCCTGAAAATCGGATATGAGAAGGAATCAGATATGAATCAGATTTACCTGCAGTCTGAACGCGGCCTAAATTATCGGCCAATCAGAAGAAGGGGCGTGGCTAATTTGCACCAATGAGGGTCAGGGACTCGATACTTAGTCATTTGACACCACCCATGACTCTCTATGTCAAACCATTCAAAAGATATTGGACTTTAACGTATCAGCCAATCAGAAGAAGGGGCGTGGCTAATTTGCACCAATGAGGGTCAGGGACTCGATACTTAGTCATTTGACACCACCCATGACTCTCTATGTCAAACCATTCAAAAGTTATTACAGAAAATATGTAATAGGCTAATAGAACCGCTAACAAGACCGCTAACAGGGCCGCTAACGGGATAGCTAACAGAACCGCTAACGGAACCTCTAACGGGATCGCTAACTGAACCGCTAACGGGATCGCTAAAGGGATCGCTAACGGGACCGCTAACGGGACCGCTAACCGAGCCGCTAACGGAATCGCTAACCGAGCCGCTAACAACCGCTAACGGAACCGCTAACGGGACCGCTAAAGGGACCGCTAATGGGATCGCTAACGGAACCGCTAACGGGACCGCTAACGGGACCGCTAACGGGACCGCTAACGGGATCGCTAACGGGATCGCTAACGGAGCCGCTAATGGGGTCGCTAACGGGACCGCTAACAACCGCTAACGAAACCGCTAACAGTACCGCTAACAGAACCGCTAACTGAACCGCTAACGGGATCGCTAACGGGACCGCTAACCGAGCCGTTAACGGAATCGCTAACCGAGCCGCTAACAACCGCTAACGGGACCGCTAACGGGACCGCTAACGGGACCGCTAACGGGACCGCTAATGGGATCGCTAACGGAACCGCTAACGGGACCGCTAACGGGACCGCTAACGGGACCGCTAACGGGATCGCTAACGGGATCGCTAACGGAGCCGCTAATGGGGTCGCTAACGGGACCGCTAACAACCGCTAACGGAACCGCTAACAGGACCGCTAACAGAACCGCTAACGGGATCGCTAACGGGATCGCTAACGGGATCGCTAACGGGATCGCTAACGGGACCGCTAACCAAGCCGCTAACGGAATCGCTAACCGAGCCGCTAACAACCGCTAACGGAACCGCTAACGGGACCGCTAACGGGACCGCTAACGGGATCGCTAACGGAACCGCTAACGGGACCGCTAACGGGACCGCT
Organism: Cololabis saira; assembly: GCF_033807715.1. Classification (NCBI taxonomy): domain Eukaryota; kingdom Metazoa; phylum Chordata; class Actinopteri; order Beloniformes; family Belonidae; genus Cololabis; species Cololabis saira. The sequence goes on along the minus strand of NW_026906201.1, from coordinate 58,639 downwards.
AACGGGATCGCTAACGGGATGGCTAACGGGACCGCTAACCGAGCCGCTAACGGGATTGCTAACGGGATCGCTAACAACCGCTAACGGGACCGCTAACGGGATTGCTAACGGGGTCGCTAACTGGACCGCTAACGGGATCGCTAACTGGGCCGCTAACGGGATCGCTAACAGGACCGCTAACAGAACCGCTAACGGGACCGCTAACACCAATAACACTACCATCCCATAATAAACACCTACCATCCCATAATAACACTAACATCCTATAAAAACACCTGCCATCCCATAATAACGCTAAAAACCTTAAAAAAACACCTGCCATCCCATAATAACACTAACATCCTATAAAAATAAAATGGTGATCATGTAAGGTCAGGGTTCAGATTCCTCCATTATCCAAGGTAAAGTATTATGAAGTCTGCATTGATGTGTCATGTGACCAGTTCTGGGTCACATGACCCGGAAGTATGGTAGTGTATATTGTATTGGAATGACTCAGCTAGTTTTTTGGATTTGACAAGCCTCAAATAACTTCACCTTGTAATCAAACTGTAGCTCCTATCAGAAAAACAAAGACATCGTGAGAGAGACAGAACCCGGAAGATTCTGACAATCTTAATTTTATTCAGATATTCCTTAAAATGTGTTAGTAACGGCAATTCGAAAACAAAAATGAGATTTTTTTTAAGAAAACTTCATTTAACATGGGAGTCAATGAAGAGACAGACAGGAATTGGCGTGTCTGTTGGCTCCACCGTTAAAATTTTGTGCACACCACGCCTGTGAAAGTCACATTTTATAAATCACAACACCTATGTCTATATTCTGACCAAAAATGATCAGTCTACCTTTTACGGTTTGGCCGTGACCTCGAGTTACAAATAAGAAATCATGTTTTTTTTTCAGTGTAACTACACTCTAGCAAACTGACTCCCGTGCTCTAGATTTGAAAAAAAGTGATTTCCAGTCCTCGCTTGAGGGCTCATATCTTGAAAAGTGTACATTTTAGGAAAAAACAGTCCGGGGTTTAGAGAGAGACGAGAAGTTTTCCTCCGTTTTGAAGTTTGAATGACAGTTCTACGTGCAAGTATGAGAAAGATACGTGACTTGGAAAAAAGGTGAATTTTGTCTTTTTTTTCTCAACATTTTCCCATCCGCTTATAATGGCGCCATTGAAATGCATGGGAAAATCTTCCCCATTAGTTTGGAAATTTGGAAATGTTTTTGCACTTCGTGCAAAAACTATTCGTGCCATCGTTCTGAAAATCCACAGGACTGTAGTTAAATTCAGGGCCTACAACTTTCTAAATCGGTTCAGAATTTTTCGAATAACGGTGTGCGAGTGGTGAGGCCCCAAACTTCACACAATGCGTTCCGGATGGGGCAAAAAGCGCACGTTTGTGCACGTTGCGCAAAAACGTGCACGCCAATCGCTAATAAAAGTCATACCCATCGATTCCCGATTAAGGCGCACGTTTCTGCGTTTTTACTTTTCGCGTTTTCTCAAAGCTGCGGGACTAGTTACGCGCCGAAGTTTTTACGGAAGAATATATAATAAACTAGACCAAAATTCCCGGGAAATTTTGAAGTGCCACGGACTACTGCCGGATGATCGCGGGATGCACCCATGAAGGTCAGGGACTCGATACTTAGTCATTTGACACCACCCATGTCTCTGTATGTCAAACCATTCAAAAGATATTGGACTTTAACGTATCAGCCAATCAGAAGAAGGGGCGTGGCTAATTTGCACCAATGAGGGTCAGGGACTCGATACTTGGTCATTTGACACCACCCATGTCTCTGTATGTCAAACCATTCAAAAGATATTGGACTATAACGTATCGGCCAATCAGAAGAAGGGGCGGGACTAATTTGCACCAATGAGGGTCAGGGACTCGATACTTAGTCATTTGACACCACCCATGTCTCTGTATGTCAAACCATTCAAAAGATATTGGACTTTAACGTATCAGCCAATCAGAAGAAGGGGCGTGGCTAATTTGCACCAATGAGGGTCAGGGACTCGATACTTAGTCATTTGACACCACCCATGTCTCTCTATGTCAAACCATTCAAAAGATATTGGACTATAACGTATCGGCCAATCAGAAGAAGGGGCGTGGCTAATTTGCACCAATGAGGGTCAGGGACTCGATACTTAGTCATTTGACACCACCCATGTCTCTGTATGTCAAACCATTCAAAAGATATTGGACTTTAACGTATCAGCCAATCAGAAGAAGGGGCGTGGCTAATTTGCACCAATGAGGGTCAGGGGCTCGATACTTAGTCATTTGATACCACCCGTGAGTCTCTATGTCAAACCATTCAAAAGATATTGGACTATAACGTATCGGCCAATCAGAAGAAGGGGCGGGGCTAATATGTATATATAATATACAAATGTAAATATTTATATGTATAATAATAATAATATACATATATATCCCATGAACCTGTCCCCAGCAGGACTGGGGATCATGTAAGGTCAAAAGGTCAGGGTTCAGATTCCTCCATTTTCCAGGTTATATTACATGAAGTCTGTAATGACTGTGTCATGTGACCAGGTCTGGGTCAGTCTAATCAGCACAGCTGTGCTCTGGTTGTTAGGGGCAACAAGAACCTGATACAGAGGGAGCGGGAATGACAGCTAGATTTTCGGTTGTGACAAACCTCAAATCACTCCACTTTGCGGTCAAACCGTAGCTCTTAGCAGAAAAATGAAAACATCGTGAGAGACGGAGAACCCAGAACATTCTGTCAATCTTATTTTAATTCAGATATTCCTTAAAATGTGTTAGTAACGGCAATTCGAAAACAAAAATGAGATTTTTTTTAAGAAAATGTTTTTTAACATGGGAGTCAATGAAGAGCGAGACAGGAATTGGCGCGTCTGTTGGCTCCCCCGTTAAAATTTTGTGCACACCACGCCTGCCAAAGTCACATTTTATGAATCACAACACCTATGTCTATATTCTGACCAAAAATGATCTGTCTACCTTTTACGGTTTGGCCGTGAGGTCGAGTTACAAATAAAAATTATGATCATTTTTTTCAAAGTCTCTCGCACTCTGATCAATTAGAACCGCACTGAAGATTTGACAAAAAAGTGATTTCCAGTCCTCGCTTGAGCGCTCATATCTTGAAAAGTGTACATCTTAGGAAAAAACAGTTCGGGGTTTGGAGAGAGAGGAGAAGTTTTCCTCCGTTTTGAAGTTTGAATGAGGTTTCTACGTGCAAGTATGAGAAAGATAGGTGACTCAGAAAAAAGGTGATTTTTTTTTTTTTAACCTCCTCCCACCCACAGTGTGAAATGCTGCCCCATACAAATACATGGTCCCCATTAGTTTGGAAATTTGGAAATGTTTTTGCACTTGGTGCAAAAACTATTCATGCCATCGCTCTGAAAATCCACAGGACTGTAGTTAAATTCAGGGCCTACAACTTTCTAAATCGGTTCATAATTTTTCGAGTAACGGTGTGCGAGTGGTGAGGCCCCAAACTTCTCGCAATGCGTTCCGGATGGGGCAAAAAGCGCACGTTTGTGCACGTTGCGCAAAAACGTGCACGCCAATCGCTAATAAAAGTCATACCCATCGATTCCCGATTAAGGCGCACGTTTCTACGTTTTTACTTTTCGCGTTTTCTCAAAGCTGCGGGACTAGTTACGCGCCGAAGTTTTTACGGAAGAATATGGAATAAATAACTAGACCAAAATTCCCGGGAAATTTTGAAGTGCCACGGACTACTGCCGGATGATCGCGGGGCTCGATACTGATTAATATACTGATTAATATGACATCATCCATGATTCTGTATGTCATACCATTCAAAAGATATTTGACTATAACGTATCAGCCAATCAGAAGAAGGGGCGGGGCTAATTTGCACCAATGAGGGTCAAGGACTCCAGACTTAGTAATATGACATCATCCATGAATCTGTATGTCAAACCATTCAAAAGATATTGGACTATAACGTATCGGCCAATCAGAAGAAGGGGCGGGGCTAATTTGCACCAATGAGGGTCAGGGACTCGATACTTAGTCATTTGACACCACCCATGACTCTCTATGTCAAACCATTCAAAAGATATTGGACTATAACGTATCGGCCAATCAGAAGAAGGGGCGGGGCTAATTTGTACCAATGAGGGTCAGGGACTCGATACTTAGTCATTTGACACCACCCATGACTCTCTATGTCAAACCATTCAAAAGATATTGGACTATAACGTATCGGCCAATCAGAAGAAGGGGCGGGGCTAATTTGCACCAATGAGGGTCAGGGATTCGATACTTAGTCATTTGACACCACCCATGACTCTCTATGTCAAACCATTCAAAAGATATTGGACTTTAACGTATCAGCCAATCAGAAGAAGGGGCGTGGCTAATTTGCACCAATGAGGGTCAGGGACTCGATACTTGGTCATTTGACACCACCCATGTCTCTGTATGTCAAACCATTCAAAAGATATTGGACTATAACGTATCGGCCAATCAGAAGAAGGGGCGTGGCTAATTTGCACCAATGAGGGTCAGGGACTCCATACTTAGTCATTTGACACCACCCATGTCTCTGTATGTCAAACCATTCAAAAGATATTGGACTATAACGTATCGGCCAATCAGAAGAGGGGGCGTGGCTAATTTGCACCAATGAGGGTCAGGGACTCGATACTTAGTCATTTGACACCACCCATGTCTCTGTATGTCAAACCATTCAAAAGATATTGGACTTTAACGTATCAGCCAATCAGAAGAAGGGGCGGGGCTAATTTGCACCAATGAGGGTCAGGGGCTCGATACTTAGTCATTTGACACCACCCATGTCTCTGTATGTCAAACCATTCAAAAGATATTGGACTTTAACGTATCAGCCAATCAGAAGAAGGGGCGGGGCTAATTTGCACCAATGAGGGTCAGGGGCTCGATACTTAGTCATTTGATACCACCCGTGACACTCAATGTCAAACCATTCAAAAGATATTGGACTATAACGTATCGGCCAATCAGAAGAAGGGGCGGGGCTAATTTGCACCAATGAGGGTCAGGGGCTCGATACTTAGTCATTTGACACCACCCATGTCTCTGTATGTCAAACCATTCAAAAGATATTGGACTTTAACGTATCAGCCAATCAGAAGAAGGGGCGGGGCTAATTTGCACCAATGAGGGTCAGGGGCTCGATACTTAGTCATTTGATACCACCCGTGACACTCTATGTCAAACCATTCAAAAGATATTGGACTATAACGTATCGGCCAATCAGAAGAAGGGGCGGGGCTAATATGTATATATAATATACAAATGTAAATATTTATATGTATAATAATAATAATATACATATATATCCCATGAACCTGTCCCCAGCAGGACTGGGGATCATGTAAGGTCAAAAGGTCAGGGTTCAGATTTCTCCATTATCCAGGTTATATTACATGAAGTCTGTAATGACTGTGTCATGTGACAAGGTCTGGGTCAGTCTAATCAGCACAGCTGTGCTATGGTTGTTAGGGGCAACAAGAACCTGATACAGAGGGAGCGGGAATGACAGCTAGATTTTTGGTTGTGACAAACCTCAAATCACTCCACTTTGCGGTCAAACCGTAGCTCTTAGCAGAAAAATGAAAACATCGTGAGAGACGGAGAACCCAGAACATTCTGTCAATCTTATTTTCATTCAGATATTCCTTAAAATGTGTTAGTAACGGCAATTCGAAAACAAAAATGAGATTTTTTTGAAGAAAACTTCATTTAACATGGGAGTCAATGCAGAGAAAGACAGGATTTGGCATGGCTGTTAGTCTCCCCGTTCAAATTTTGTGCACACCACGCCTGTCAAAGTCACATTTTATGAATCACAAAACCTATGTCTATATTCTGACCAAAAATGATCTGTCTACCTTTTACGGTTTGGCCGTGAGGTCGAGTTACAAATAAAAATTATGATCATTTTTTTAAAGTCTCTCGCACTCTGATCAATTAGAACCGCACTGAAGATTTGACAAAAAAGTGATTTCCAGTCCTCGCTTGAGCGCTCATATCTTGAAAATTGTACATTTTAGGAAAAAACAGTCCGGGGTTTAGAGAGAGAAGAGAAGTTTTCCTCCGTTTTGAAGTTTGAATGACCTTTCTACGTGCAAGTATGAGAAAGATACGTGACTCGGAAAAAAGGTGAATTTTGTCTTTTTTTTCCCAACATTTTCCCATCCGCTTATAATGGCGCCATTGAAATGCATGGGAAAATCTTCCCCATTAGTTTGGAAATTTGGAAATGTTTTTGCACTTCGTGCAAAAACTATTCGTGCCATCGTTCTGAAAATCCAGATGACTGTAGTTAAATTCAGGGCCTACAACTTTCTAAATCGGTTCAGAATTTTTCGAGTAACGGTATGCGAGTGGTGAGGCCCCAAAGTTCACGCAATGCGTTCCGGATGGGGCAAAAAGTGCACGTTTGTGCACGTTGCGCAAAAACGTGCACGCCAATCGCTTATAAAAGTCATACCAATTGATTCCCGATTAAGTCGCACGTTTCTACGTTTTTACTTTTTGAGTTTTCTCAAAGCTGCGCAACTAGTTACGCGCCGAAGTTTATACGGAAGAATATGGAATAAATAATAATAAATAACTAGACAAAATTCCCGGGAAATTTTGAAGTGCCACGGACTACTGCCGGATGATCGCAGGGCTCGATACTGATTAATATACTGATTAATATGACATCATCCATGACTCTGTATGTCATACCATTCAAAAGATATTTGACTATAACGTATCGGCCAATCAGAAGAAGGGGCGGGGCTAATTTGCACCAATGAGGGTCAGGGACTCGATACTTAGTCATTTGACACCACCCATGTCTCTGTATCTCAAACCATTCAAAAGATATTGGACTATAACGTATCGGCCAATCAGAAGAAGGGGCGGGGCTACTTTGCACCAATGAGGGTCAAGGACTCGATACTTAGTCATTTGACACCACCCATGTCTCTGTATGTCAAACCATTCAAAAGATATTGGACTATAACGTATCGGCCAATCAGAAGAAGGGGCGTGGCTAATTTGCACCAATGAGGGTCAGGGACTCGATACTTAGTCATTTGACACCACCCATGTCTCTGTATGTCAAACCATTCAAAAGATATTGGACTTTAACGTATCAGCCAATCAGAAGAAGGGGCGTGGCTAATTTGCACCAATGAGGGTCAGGGACTCCATACTTAGTCATTTGACACCACCCATGTCTCTGTATGTCAAACCATTCAAAAGATATTGGACTTTAACGTATCGGCCAATCAGAAGAAGGGGCGTGGCTAATTTGCACCAATGAGGGTCGGGGACTCGATACTTAGTCATTTGACACCACCCATGTCTCTGTATGTCAAACCATTCAAAAGATATTGGACTATAACGTATCGGCCAATCAGAAGAAGGGGCGTGGCTAATTTGCACCAATGAGGGTCAGGGACTCGATACTTAGTCATTTGACACCACCCATGTCTCTGTATGTCAAACCATTCAAAAGATATTGGACTATAACGTATCGGCCAATCAGAAGAAGGGGCGTGGCTAATTTGCACCAATGAGGGTCAGGGGCTCGATACTTAGTCATTTGATACCACCCGTGAGTCTCTATGTCAAACCATTCAAAAGATATTGGACTATAACGTATCGGCCAATCAGAAGAAGGGGCGTGGCTAATTTGCACCAATGAGGGTCAGGGACTCGATACTTAGTCATTTGACACCACCCATGTCTCTGTATGTCAAACCATTCAAAAGATATTGGACTTTGACGTATCAGCCAATCAGAAGAAGGGGCGGGGCTAATTTGCACCAATGAGGGTCAGGGGCTCGATACTTAGTCATTTGATACCACCCGTGAGTCTCTATGTCAAACCATTCAAAAGATATTGGACTATAACGTATCGGCCAATCAGAAGAAGGGGCGGGGCTAATATGTATATATAATATACAAATGTAAATATTTATATGTATAATAATAATAATATACATATATATCCCATGAACCTGTCCCCAGCAGGACTGGGGATCATGTAAGGTCAAAAGGTCAGGGTTCAGATTCCTCCATTATCCAAGGTAAAGTATTATGAAGTCTGCATTGAGTGGGTCATGTGACCAGTTCTGGGTCACATGACCCGGAAGTATGGTAGTGTATATTGTATTGGAATGACTCAGCTAGTTCTTCGGATTTGACAAGCCTCAAATAACTTCACCTTGTAATCAAACTGTAGCTCCTAGCAGAAAAACAAAGACATCGTGAGAGAGACAGAACCCGGAAGATTCTGACAATCTTAATTTTATTCAGATATTCCTTAAAATGTGTTAGTAACGGCAATTCGAAAACAAAAATGAGATTTTTTTGAAGAAAACTTCATTTAACATTAGAGTCAATGGAGACAGAGGCAGGATTTGGCGTGACTCTTGGCTCCCCCGTTAAAATTTTGTGCACACCACGCCTGTCAAAGTCACATTTTAAGAATACCAAAATGTATGTCTACATTCTGACCAAAAATGATCTTTCTAGCTTTTACGGTTTGCCCGTGAGCTCGAGTTACAAATAAAAATTATGTTCATTTTTTGAAAGTCTCTCGCACTCTGATCAATTAGAACCGCACTGAAGATTTGACAAAAAAGTGATTTCCAGTCCTCGCTTGAGGGCTCATATCTTGAAAAGTGTACATTTTAGGAAAAAACAGTCCGGGGTTTGGAGAGAGAAGAGAAGTTTTCCTCCGTTTTGAAGTTTGAATGACGTTTCTACGTCCAAGTATGAGAAAGATACGTGACTCGGAAAAAAGGTGAATTTTGTCTTTTTTTTCTCAACATTTTCCCATCCGCTTTGAATGGCGCCATTGAAATGCATGGGAAAACAGTTCCCCATTAGTTTGGAAATTTGGAAATGTTTTTGCACTTCGTGCAAAAACTATTCGTGCCATCGTTCTGAAAATCCAGAGGACTGTAGTTAAATTCAGGGCCTACAACTTTCTAAATCGGTTCAGAATTTTTCGAGTAACGGTATGCGAGTGGTGAGGCCCCAAAGTTCACGCAATGCGTTCCGGATGGGGCAAAAAGCGCACGTTTGTGCACGTTGCGCAAAAACGTGCACGCCAATCGCTTATAAAAGTCATACCAATTGATTCCCGATTAAGTCGCACGTTTCTACGTTTTTACTTTTTGAGTTTTCTCAAAGCTGCGCAACTAGTTACGCGCCGAAGTTTATACGGAAGAATATGGAATAATAATAAATAAACTAGACCAAAATTCCCGGGAAATTTTGAAGTGCCACGGACTACTGCCGGATGATCGCGGGATGCACCCATGAAGGTCAAGGACTCGATACTTAGTCATTTGACACCACCCATGACTCTCTATGTCAAACCATTCAAAAGATATTGGACTATAACGTATCGGCCAATCAGAAGAAGGGGCGGGGCTAATTTGCACAAATGAGGGTCAGGGACTCGATACTTAGTCATTTGACACCACCCATGTCTCTGTATGTCAAACCATTCAAAAGATATTGGACTTTAACGTATCAGCCAATCAGAAGAAGGGGCGTGGCTAATTTGCACCAATGAGGGTCAGGGACTCGATACTTGGTCATTTGACACCACCCATGTCTCTGTATGTCAAACCATTCAAAAGATATTGGACTATAACGTATCGGCCAATCAGAAGAAGGGGCGTGGCTAATTTGCACCAATGAGGGTCAGGGACTCCATACTTAGTCATTTGACACCACCCATGTCTCTGTATGTCAAACCATTCAAAAGATATTGGACTTTAACGGATCAGCCAATCAGAAGAAGGGGCGGGGCTAATTTGCACCAATGAGGGTCAGGGACTCGATGCTTAGTCATTTGACACCACCCATGTCTCTGTATGTCAAACCATTCAAAAGATATTGGACTTTAACGTATCAGCCAATCAGAAGAAGGGGCGTGGCTAATTTGCACCAATGAGGGTCAGGGACTCGATACTTAGTCATTTGACACCACCCATGTCTCTGTATGTCAAACCATTCAAAAGATATTGGACTATAACGTATCGGCCAATCAGAAGAAGGGGCGTGGCTAATTTGCACCAATGAGGGTCAGGGACTCGATACTTAGTCATTTGACACCACCCATGTCTCTGTATGTCAAACCATTCAAAAGATATTGGACTTTAACGTATCAGCCAATCAGAAGAAGGGGCGGGGCTAATTTGCACCAATGAGGGTCAGGGGCTCGATACTTAGTCATTTGATACCACCCGTGAGTCTCTATGTCAAACCATTCAAAAGATATTGGACTATAACGTATCGGCCAATCAGAAGAAGGGGCGGGGCTAATTTGCACCAATGAGGGTCAGGGGCTCGATACTTAGTCATTTGATACCACCCGTGAGTCTCTATGTCAAACCATTCAAAAGATATTGGACTATAACGTATCGGCCAATCAGAAGAAGGGGCGGGGCTAATATGTATATATAATATACAAATGTAAATATTTATATGTATAATAATAATAATATACATATATATCCCATGAACCTGTCCCCAGCAGGACTGGGGATCATGTAAGGTCAAAAGGTCAGGGTTCAGATTCCTCCATTATCCAAGGTAAAGTATTATGAAGTCTGCATTGAGTGGGTCATGTGACTAGTTCTGGGTCACATGACCCGGAAGTATGGTAGTGTATATTGTATTGGAATGACTCAGCTAGTTCTTCGGATTTGACAAGCCTCAAATAACTTCACCTTGTAAACAAACTGTAGCTCCTAGCAGAAAAACAAAGACATCGTGAGAGAGACAGAACCCGGAAGATTCTGACAATCTTAATTTTATTCAGATATTCCTTAAAATGTGTTAGTAACGGCAATTCGAAAACAAAAATGAGATTTTTTTGAAGAAATTTTTATTTAACATTGCAGTGAATGGAGAGAGAGACAGGAATTGGCATGGCTCTTAGTCTCCCCGTTTAAATTTTGTGCACACCACGCCTGTCAAAGTCACATTTTAAGAATACCAAAATGTATGTCTACATTCTGACCAAAAATTATCTGTCCAGCTTTTACGGTTCGGCCGTGAGGTCGAGTTACAAATAAAAATTATGGTCATTTTTTCAGGGTTCTGCTCACTCTGATCAATTAAAACCTCCACTCTAGATTTGAAAAAGGGGGTTTTTTAGTCCTCGCTTGAAGGCTCATATCTTGAAAAGTGTACATTTTAGGAAAAAACAGTCCGGGGTTTAGAGAGAGAAGAGAAGTTTTCCTCCGTTTTGAAGTTTGAATGACGTTTCTACGTGCAAGTATGAGAAAGATAGGTGACTCAGAAAAAAGGTGATTTTTTTTTTTTTTTAACCTTCACCGGACATTTTACACCCACAGTGTGAAATGCTGCCCCATACAAATACATGGGAAAATCTTCCCCATTAGTTTGGAAATTTGGAAATGTTTTTGCACTTCGTGCAAAAACTATTCGTGCCATCGTTCTGAAAATCCAGAGGACTGTAGTTAAATTCAGGGCCTACAACTTTCTAAATCGGTTCAGAATTTTTCGAGTAACGGTATGCGAGTGGTGAGGCCCCAAAGTTCACGCAATGCGTTCCGGATGGGGCAAAAAGTGCACGTTTGTGCACGTTGCGCAAAAACGTGCACGCCAATCGCTTATAAAAGTCATACCAATTGATTCCCGATTAAGTCGCACGTTTCTACGTTTTTACTTTTTGAGTTTTCTCAAAGCTGCGCAACTAGTTACGCGCCGAAGTTTATACGGAAGAATATGGAATAAATAATAAATAAATAACTAGACAAAATTCCCGGGAAATTTTGAAGTGCCACGGACTACTGCCGGATGATCGCGGGATGCACCCATGAAGGTCAAGGACTTGATACTTGGTCATTTGACACCACCCATGACTCTCTATGTCAAACCATTCAAAAGATATTGGACTATAACGTATCGGCCAATCAGAAGAAGGGGCGTGGCTAATTTGCACCAATGAGGGTCAGGGACTCGATACTTAGTCATTTGACACCACCCATGTCTCTGTATGTCAAACCATTCAAAAGATATTGGACTTTAACGTATCAGCCAATCAGAAGAAGGGGCGTGGCTAATTTGCACCAATGAGGGTCAGGGACTCGATACTTGGTCATTTGACACCACCCATGTCTCTGTATGTCAAACCATTCAAAAGATATTGGACTATAACGTATCGGCCAATCAGAAGAAGGGGCGTGGCTAATTTGCACCAATGAGGGTGAGGGACTCCATACTTAGTCATTTGACACCACCCATGTCTCTGTATGTCAAACCATTCAAAAGATATTGGACTTTAACGTATCAGCCAATCAGAAGAAGGGGCGGGGCTAATTTGCACCAATGAGGGTCAGGGACTCGATACTTAGTCATTTGACACCACCCATGTCTCTGTATGTCAAACCATTCAAAAGATATTGGACTTTAACGTATCAGCCAATCAGAAGAAGGGGCGTGGCTAATTTGCACCAATGAGGGTCAGGGACTCGATACTTAGTCATTTGACACCACCCATGTCTCTGTATGTCAAACCATTCAAAAGATATTGGACTATAACGTATCGGCCAATCAGAAGAAGGGGCGTGGCTAATTTGCACCAATGAGGGTCAGGGACTCGATACTTAGTCATTTGACACCACCCATGTCTCTGTATGTCAAACCATTCAAAAGATATTGGACTTTAACGTATCAGCCAATCAGAAGAAGGGGCGGGCCTAATTTGCACCAATGAGTGTCAGGGGCTCGATACTTAGTCATTTGATACCACCCGTGAGTCTCTATGTCAAACCATTCAAAAGATATTGGACTATAACGTATCGGCCAATCAGAAGAAGGGGCGGGGCTAATATGTATATATAATATACAAATGTAAATATTTATATGTATAATAATAATAATATACATATATATCCCATGAACCTGTCCCCAGCAGGACTGGGGATCATGTAAGGTCAGGGTTCAGATTCCTCCATTATCCAAGGTAAAGTATTATGAAGTCTGCATTGAGTGGGTCATGTGACTAGTTCTGGGTCACATGACCCGGAAGTATGGTAGTGTATATTGTATTGGAATGACTCAGCTAGTTCTTCGGATTTGACAAGCCTCAAATAACTTCACCTTGTAATCAAACTGTAGCTCCTAGCAGAAAAACAAAGACATCGTGAGAGAGACAGAACCCGGAAGATTCTGACAATCTTAATTTTATTCAGATATTCCTTAAAATGTGTTAGTAACGGCAATTCGAAAACAAAAATGAGATTTTTTTGAAGAATTTTTTTTTTAACATTGCAGTGAATGGAGAGAGAGACAGGAATTGGCATGGCTCTTAGTCTCCCCGTTTAAATTTTGTGCACACCACGCCTGTCAAAGTCACATTTTAAGAATACCAAAATGTATGTCTACATTCTGACCAAAAATTATCTGTCCAGCTTTTACGGTTCGGCCGTGAGGTCGAGTTACAAATAAAAATTATGGTCATTTTTTCAGGGTTCTGCTCACTCTGATCAATTAAAACCTCCACTCTAGATTTGAAAAAGGGGGTTTTTTAGTCCTCGCTTGAAGGCTCATATCTTGAAAAGTGTACATTTTAGGAAAAAACAGTCCGGGGTTTAGAGAGAGAAGAGAACTTTTCCTCCGTTTTGAAGTTTGAATGACGTTTCTACGTGCAAGTATGAGAAAGATACGTGACTCGGAAAAAAGGTGATTTTTTTTTTTTTTAACCTCCTCCCACCCACAGTGTGAAATGCTGCCCCATACAAATACATGGTCCCCATTAGTTTGGAAATTTGGAAATGTTTTTGCACTTCGTGCAAAAACTATTCTTGCCATCGTTCTGAAAATCCACAGGACTGTAGTTAAATTCAGGGCCTACAACTTTCTAAATCGGTTCATAATTTTTCGAGTAACGGTGTGCGAGTGGTGAGGCCCCAAAGTTCACGCAATGCGTTCCGGATGGGGCAAAAAGCGCACGTTTGTGCACGTTGCGCAAAAACGTGCACGCCAATTGCTTATAAAAGTCATACCAATCGATTCCCGATTAAGGCGCACGTTTCTACGTTTTTACTTTTCGCGTTTTCTCAAAGCTGTGGGACTAGTTACGCGCCAAAGTTTATACGGAAGAATATGGAATAATAAATAAATAAATAATAATAAGCCTGAGCAATATTAAGAGTGCCTCGTGCTGCGCACGAGGCACTCCTCCTCCATTGCGAAGCTCAATGGAGGAGGAGTGCCACGTGGCGCAGCCGTGGCACTAACTAGACAAAATTCCCGGGAAATTTTGAAGTGCCACGGACTACTGCCGGATGATCGCGGGATGCACCCATGAAGGTCAAGGACTCGATACTTGGTCATTTGACACCACCCATGACTCTCTATGTCAAACCATTCAAAAGATATTGGACTATAACGTATCGGCCAATCAGAAGAAGGGGCGTGGCTAATTTGCACCAATGAGGGTCAGGGACTCGATACTTAGTCATTTGACACCACCCATGTCTCTGTATGTCAAACCATTCAAAAGATATTGGACTTTAATGTATCGGCCAATCAGAAGAAGGGGCGTGGCTAATTTGCACCAATGAGGGTCAGGGACTCGATACTTGGTCATTTGACACCACCCATGTCTCTGTATGTCAAACCATTCAAAAGATATTGGACTATAACGTATCGGCCAATCAGAAGAAGGGGCGTGGCTAATTTGCACCAATGAGGGTGAGGGACTCCATACTTAGTCATTTGACACCACCCATGTCTCTGTATGTCAAACCATTCAAAAGATATTGGACTTTAACGTATCAGCCAATCAGAAGAAGGGGAGGGGCTAATTTGCACCAATGAGGGTCAGGGACTCGATACTTAGTCATTTGACACCACCCATGTCTCTGTATGTCAAACCATTCAAAAGATATTGGACTTTAACGTATCAGCCAATCAGAAGAAGGGGCGTGGCTAATTTGCACCAATGAGGGTCAGGGACTCGATACTTAGTCATTTGACACCACCCATGTCTCTGTATGTCAAACCATTCAAAAGATATTGGACTATAACGTATCGGCCAATCAGAAGAAGGGGCGGGGCTAATTTGCACCAATGAGGGTCAGGGACTCGATACTTAGTCATTTGACACCACCCATGTCTCTGTATGTCAAACCATTCAAAAGATATTGGACTTTAACGTATCAGCCAATCAGAAGAAGGGGCGGGGCTAATTTGCACCAATGAGTGTCAGGGGCTCGATACTTAGTCATTTGATACCACCCGTGAGTCTCTATGTCAAACCATTCAAAAGATATTGGACTATAACGTATCGGCCAATCAGAAGAAGGGGCGGGGCTAATATGTATATATAATATACAAATGTAAATATTTATATGTATAATAATAATAATATACATATATATCCCATGAACCTGTCCCCAGCAGGACTGGGGATCATGTAAGGTCAAAAGGTCAGGGTTCAGATTCCTCCATTATCCAAGGTAAAGTATTATGAAGTCTGCATTGAGTGGGTCATGTGACTAGTTCTGGGTCACATGACCCGGAAGTATGGTAGTGTATATTGTATTGGAATGACTCAGCTAGTTCTTCGGATTTGACAAGCCTCAAATAACTTCACCTTGTAATCAAACTGTAGCTCCTAGCAGAAAAACAAAGACATCGTGAGAGAGACAGAACCTGGAAGATTCTGACAATCTTAATTTTATTCAGATATTCCTTAAAATGTGTTAGTAACGGCAATTCGAAAACAAAAATGAGATTTTTTTGAAGAAAACGTTATTTATTATGGGAGTCAATGGAGAGAAAGACAGGATTTGGCATGGCTGTTAGTCTCCCCGTTCAAATTTTGTGCACACCACACCTGTCAAAGTCACATTTTATGAATCACAAAACCTATGTCTATATTCTGACCAAAAATGATCTGTCTACCTTTTACGGTTTGGCCGTGAGGTCGAGTTACAAATAAAAATTATGATCATTTTTTTAAAGTCTCTCGCACTCTGATCAATTAGAACCGCACTGAAGATTTGACAAAAAAGTGATTTCCAGTCCTCGCTTGAGCGCTCATATCTTGAAAAGTGTACATTTTAGGAAAAAACAGTCCGGGGTTTAGAGAGAGAAGAGAAGTTTTCCTCCGTTTTGAAGTTTGAATGACCTTTCTACGTGCAAGTATGAGAAAGATAGGTGACTCAGAAAAAAGGTGATTTTTTTTTTTTTAACCTCATCCCACACACAGTGTGAAATGCTGCCCCATACAAATACATGGTCCCCATTAGTTTGGAAATTTGGAAATGTTTTTGCACTTCGTGCAAAAACTATTCGTGCCATCGTTCTGAAAATCCACAGGAATGTAGTTAAATTCAGGGCCTACAACTTTCTAAATCGGTTCATAATTTTTCGAGTAACGGTGTGCGAGTGGTGAGGCCCCAAAGTTGACGCAATGCGTTCCGGATGGGGCAAAAAGTGCACGTTTGTGCACGTTGCGCAAAAACGTGCACGCCAATCGCTAATAAAAGTCATACCAATCGATTCCCGATTAAGGCGCACGTTTCTACGTTTTTACTTTTTGAGTTTTCTCAAAGCTGCGCAACTAGTTACGCGCCGAAGTTTATACGGAAGAATATGGAATAATAATAATAAATAATAATAAGCCTGAGCAATAGTAAGAGTGCCTCGTGCTGCGCACGAGGCACTCCTCCTCCATTGAGCTTGCGCATCTCAATGGAGGAGGAGTGCCACGTGGCGCAGCCGTGGCACTAACTAGACCAAAATTCCCGGGAAATTTTGAAGTGCCACGGACTACTGCCGGATGATCGCGGGATGCACCCATGAAGGTCAGGGACTCGATACTTAGTCATTTGACACCACCCATGTCTCTGTATGTCAAACCATTCAAAAGATATTGGACTTTAACGTATCAGCCAATCAGAAGAAGGGGCGTGGCTAATTTGCACCAATGAGGGTCAGGGACTCGATACTTGGTCATTTGACACCACCCATGTCTCTGTATGTCAAACCATTCAAAAGATATTGGACTATAACGTATCGGCCAATCAGAAGAAGGGGCGTGGCTAAATTGCACCAATGAGGGTCAGGGACTCCATACTTAGTCATTTGAAACCACCCATGTCTCTGTATGTCAAACCATTCAAAAGATATTGGACTTTAACGTATCAGCCAATCAGAAGAAGGGGCGGGACTAATTTGCACCAATGAGGGTCAGGGACTCGATACTTAGTCATTTGACACCACCTATGTCTCTGTATGTCAAACCATTCAAAAGATATTGGACTTTAACGTATCAGCCAATCAGAAGAAGGGGCGTGGCTAATTTGCACCAATGAGGGTCAGGGACTCGATACTTAGTCATTTGACACCACCCATGTCTCTGTATGTCAAACCATTCAAAAGATATTGGACTTTAACGTATCAGCCAATCAGAAGAAGGGGCGAGGCTAATTTGCACCAATGAGGGTCAGGGGCTCGATACTTAGTCATTTGACACCACCCATGTCTCTGTATGTCAAACCATTCAAAAGATATTGGACTATAACGTATCGGCCAATCAGAAGAAGGGGCGGGGCTAATTTGCACCAATGAGGGTCAGGGACTCGATACTTAGTCATTTGACACCACCCATGTCTCTGTATGTCAAACCATTCAAAAGATATTGGACTTTAACGTATCAGCCAATCAGAAGAAGGGGCGGGGCTAATTTGCACCAATGAGGGTCAGGGGCTCGATACTTAGTCATTTGACACCACCCATGTCTCTGTATGTCAAACCATTCAAAAGATATTGGACTTTAACGTATCAGCCAATCAGAAGAAGGGGCGGGGCTAATTTGCACCAATGAGGGTCAGGGGCTCGATACTTAGTCATTTGATACCACCCGTGAGTCTCTATGTCAAACCATTCAAAAGATATTGGACTTTAACGTATCAGCCAATCAGAAGAAGGGGCGGGGCTAATTTGCACCAATGAGGGTCAGGGGCTCGATACTTAGTCATTTGATACCACCCGTGACACTCTATGTCAAACCATTCAAAAGATATTGGACTATAACGTATCGGCCAATCAGAAGAAGGGGCGGGGCTAATATGTATATATAATATACAAATGTAAATATTTATATGTATAATAATAATAATATACATATATATCCCATGAACCTGTCCCCAGCAGGACTGGGGATCATGTAAGGTCAAAAGGTCAGGGTTCAGATTCCTCCATTATCCAAGGTAAAGTATTATGAAGTCTGCATTGAGTGGGTCATGTGACTAGTTCTGGGTCACATGACCCGGAAGTATGGTAGTGTATATTGTATTGGAATGACTCAGCTAGTTCTTCGGATTTGACAAGCCTCAAATAACTTCACCTTGTAATCAAACTGTAGCTCCTAGCAGAAAAACAAAGACATCGTGAGAGAGACAGAACCCGGAAGATTCTGACAATCTTAATTTTATTCAGATATTCCTTAAAATGTGTTAGTAACGGCAATTCGAAAACAAAAATGAGATTTTTTTGAAGAAATTTTTTTTTAACATTGCAGTGAATGGAGAGAGAGACAGGAATTGGCATGGCTCTTAGTCTCCCCGTTTAAATTTTGTGCACACCAGGCCTGTCAAAGTCACATTTTAAGAATACCAAAATGTATGTCTACATTCTGACCAAAAATTATCTGTCCAGCTTTTACGGTTCGGCCGTGAGGTCGAGTTACAAATAAAAATTATGGTCATTTTTTCAGGGTTCTGCTCACTCTGATCAATTCAAACCTCCACTCTAGATTTGAAAAAGGGGGTTTTTTAGTCCTCGCTTGAAGGCTCATATCTTGAAAAGTGTACATTTTAGGAAAAAACAGTCCGGGGTTTAGAGAGAGAAGAGAAGTTTTCCTCCGTTTTGAAGTTTGAATGACGTTTCTACGTGCAAGTATGAGAAAGATAGGTGACTCAGAAAAAAGGTGATTTTTTTTTTTTTTTAACCTTCACCGGACATTTCACACCCACAGTGGTGAAATGCTGCCCCATACAAATACATGGGAAAATCTCCCCATTAGTTTGGAAATTTGGAAATGTTTTTGCACTTCGTGCAAAAACTATTCGTGCTATCGTTCTGAAAATTCACAGGAATGTAGTTAAATTCAGGGCCTACAACTTTCTAAATCGGTTCATAATTTTTCGAGTAACGGTGTGCGAGTGGTGAGGCCCCAAAGTTGACGCAATGCGTTCCGGATGGGGCAAAAAGTGCACGTTTGTGCACGTTGCGCAAAAACGTGCACGCCAATCGCTTATAAAAGTCATACCAATCGATTCCCGATTAAGGCGCACGTTTCTACGTTTTTACTTTTCGCGTTTTCTCAAAGCTGTGGGACTAGTTACGCGCCGAAGTTTATACGGAAGAATATGGAATAAATAATAAGCCTGAGCAATAGTAAGAGTGCCTCGTGCTGCGCACGAGGCACTCCTCCTCCATTGCGAAGCTCAATGGAGGAGGAGTGCCACGTGGCGCAGCCGTGGCACTAACTAGACCAAAATTCCCGGGAAATTTTGAAGTGCCACGGACTACTGCCGGATGATCGCGGGATGCACCCATGAAGGTCAAGGACTCGATACTTGGTCATTTGACACCACCCATGTCTCTGTATGTCAAACCATTCAAAAGATATTGGACTTTAACGTATCAGCCAATCAGAAGAAGGGGTGGGGATAATTTGCACCAATGAGGGTCAGGGACTCCATACTTAGTCATTTGACACCACCCATGTCTCTGTATGTCAAACCATTCAAAAGATATTGGACTTTAACGTATCAGCCAATCAGAAGAAGGGGCGGGGCTAATTTGCACCAATGAGGGTCAGGGACTCCATACTTAGTCATTTGACACCACCCATGTCTCTGTATGTCAAACCGTTCAAAAGATATTGGACTTTAACGTATCAGCCAATCAGAAGAAGGGGCGTGGCTAATTTGCACCAATGAGGGTCAGGGACTCCATACTTAGTCATTTGACACCACCCATGTCTCTGTATGTCAAACCATTCAAAAGATATTGGACTTTAACGTATCAGCCAATCAGAAGAAGGGGCGGGGCTAATTAGCACCAATGAGGGTCAGGGACTCCATACTTAGTCATTTGACACCACCCATGTCTCTGTATGTCAAACCATTCAAAAGATATTGGACTTTAACGTATCAGCCAATCAGAAGAAGGGGCGGGGCTAATTTGCACCAATGAGGGTCAGGGACTCGATACTTAGTCATTTGACACCACCCATGTCTCTGTATGTCAAACCATTCAAAAGATATTGGACTTTAACGTATCAGCCAATCAGAAGAAGGGGCGTGGCTAATTTGCACCAATGAGGGTCAGGGACTTCATACTTAGTCATTTGACACCACCCATAAATCTGTATGTCAAACCATTCAAAAGATATTGGACTTTAACGTATCAGCCAATCAGAAGAAGGGGTGGGGCTAATGTGCATTCCCTGGGTCATGTGACCAGTTCTGGGTCACATGACCCGGAAGTGTATACTGTATTATGCTGTATATACTGTGGATGGATGGATGGATGATGGATGGATGATGGATGGATGATGGATGGATGATGGATGGATGATGGATGGATGATGGATGGATGGATGATGGATGGATGATTGATGGATGGAGGGATGGATGGATGATGGATGGATGATGGATGGATGGATGGATGATGGATGGATGATGGATGGATGGATGATGGATGGATGATGGATGGATGGATGGAGGGATGGATGGATGATGGATGGATGATGGATGGATGGATGATGGAGGGATGATGGATGGATGGATGATGGATGGATGATGGATGGATGGAGGGATGGATGGATGATGGATGGATGATGGATGGATGATGGATGGATGGATGGATGGATGATTGATGGATGATGGATGGATGGATGATGGATGGATGGATGATGGATGGATGGATGATGGATGGATGGATGGATGATGGATGGATGATGGATGGATGATGGATGGATGGATGGATGATGGATGGATGGATGGATGGATGGATGGATGGATGGATGATGGATGGATGATGGATGGATGATGGATGGATGGATGGATGGATGATGGATGGATGATGGATGGATGGAGGATGGATGGATGGATGATAGATGGATGATGGATGGATGGATGATGGATGGATGGATGATGGATGGATGGATGATGGATGGATGGATGGATGATGGATGGATGATGGATGGATGGATGATGGATGGATGGATGATGGATGGATGATGGATGGATGGATGGATGATTGATGGATGATGGATGGATGGATGATGGATGGATGATGGATGGATGGATGGATGATGGATGGATGGATGATGGATGAATGGATGATGGATGGATGATGGATGGATGGATGGATGATTGATGGATGGATGGATGATGGAGGGATGGATGGAGGGATGATGGATGGATGATGGATGGATGATGGATGGATGGATGATGGAGGGATGATGGATGGAGGGATGATGGATGGATGGATGGATGGATGATTGATGGATGGATGGATGATGGATGGATGATGGATGGATGGATGATGGATGGATGGATGATTGATGGATGGATGGATGATGGATGGATGATGGATGGATGGATGATGGATGGATGGATGATGGATGGATGGATGATGGATGGATGATGGATGGATGGATGGATGGATGGATGATTGATGGATGTATGGATGATGGATGGATGATGGATGGATGATGGATGGATGGATGGTGGATGGATGATGGATGGATGGAGGGATGGATGGAGGGATGGATGGATGATGGATGGATGATGGATGGATGGAGGGATGGATGGATGATGGATGGATGATGGATGGATGATGGATGATGGATGGATGGATGGAGGGATGATGGATGGATGGAGGGATGATGGATGGATGGATGGATGGATGGATGGATGGATGGATGGATGGATGGATGGATGGATGAAGGTAGAGGATGATGAAGGTAGAGGATGATGAAGGTAGAGGAGGATGATGAAGGTAGAGGATGATGAAGGTATAGGATGATGAAGGTCAGGGTCCAGATTTCTCCATTTTCCAGCTTATACTATTTGAAGTCTGTACTGAATGGGTCATGTGACCAGTTCTGGGTCAGCCTAATCAGTCAACAGCTGAGCTCCGGTTGCCGGGCAACAAAACCTTAAAAAAAAAAGGTTCAGAACCTTACTACTGTATACAGAGAATGAGTCAGCAAGATTTTCGGTTTTGACAAGCCTCAAATAACTTCACCTTGTAATCAAACTGTAGCTCCTAGCAGAAAAACAAAGACATCGTGAGAGAGACAGAACCCGGAAGATTCTGACAATCTTAATTTTATTCAGATATTCCTTAAAATGTGTTAGTAACGGCAATTCGAAAACAAAAATGAGATTTTTTTGAAGAAAACGTTATTTATTATGGGAGTCAATGGAGAGAAAGACAGGATTTGGCATGGCTGTTAGTCTCCCCGTTCAAATTTTGTGCACACCACGCCTGTCAAAGTCACATTTTATGAATCACAAAACCTATGTCTATATTCTGACCAAAAATGATCTGTCTACCTTTTACGGTTTGGCCGTGAGGTCGAGTTACAAATAAAAATTATGATCATTTTTTTAAAGTCTCTCGCACTCTGATCAATTAGAACCGCACTGAAGATTTGACAAAAAAGTGATTTCCAGTCCTCGCTTGAGCGCTCATATCTTGAAAAGTGTACATTTTAGGAAAAAACAGTCCGGGGTTTAGAGAGAGAAGAGAAGTTTTCCTCCGTTTTGAAGTTTGAATGACCTTTCTACGTGCAAGTATGAGAAAGATAGGTGACTCAGAAAAAAGGTGATTTTTTTTTTTTTAACCTCATCCCACACACAGTGTGAAATGCTGCCCCATACAAATACATGGTCCCCATTAGTTTGGAAATTTGGAAATGTTTTTGCACTTCGTGCAAAAACTATTCGTGCCATCGTTCTGAAAATCCACAGGAATGTAGTTAAATTCAGGGCCTACAACTTTCTAAATCGGTTCATAATTTTTCGAGTAACGGTGTGCGAGTGGTGAGGCCCCAAAGTTGACGCAATGCGTTCCGGATGGGGCAAAAAGTGCACGTTTGTGCACGTTGCGCAAAAACGTGCACGCCAATCGCTAATAAAAGTCATACCAATCGATTCCCGATTAAGGCGCACGTTTCTACGTTTTTACTTTTTGAGTTTTCTCAAAGCTGCGCAACTAGTTACGCGCCGAAGTTCATACGGAAGAATATGGAATAATAATAATAAACTAGACCAAAATTCCCGGGAAATTTTGAAGTGCCACGGACTACTGCCGGATGATCGCGGGATGCACCCATGAAGGTCAAGGACTCGATACTTGGTCATTTGACACCACCCATGACTCTCTATGTCAAACCATTCAAAAGATATTGGACTATAACGTATCGGCCAATCAGAAGAAGGGGCGGGGCTAATTTGCACCAATGAGGGTCAGGGACTCGATACTTTGTCATTTGACACCACCCATGTATCTGTATGTCAAACCATTCAAAATATATTGGACTTTAACGTATCAGCCAATCAGAAGAAGGGGCGGGGCTAATTTGCACCAATGATGGTCAGGGACTCGATACTTAGTCATTTGACACCACCCATGTCTCTGTATGTCAAACCATTCAAAAGATATTGGACTTTAACGTATCAGCCAATCAGAAGAAGGGGCGGGGCTAATTTGCACCAATGAGGGTCAGGGACTCCATACTTAGTTATTTGACACCCCCCATGTCTCTGTATGTCAAACCATTCAAAAGATATTGGACATTAACGTATCAGCCAATCAGAAGAAGGGGCGTGGCTAATTTGCACCAATGAGGGTCAGGGACTCGATACATAGTCATTTGACACCACCCATGTCTCTGTATGTCAAACCATTCAAAAGATATTGGACTTTAACGTATCAGCCAATCAGAAGAAGGGGCGGGGCTAATTTGCACCAATGAGGGTCAGGGACTCCATACTTAGTCGTTTGACACCACCCATGTCTCTGTATGTCAAACCATTCAAAAGATATTGGACTTTAACGTATCAGCCAATCAGAAGAAGGGGCGTGGCTAATTTGCACCAATGAGGGTCAGGGACTCGATACTTAGTCATTTGACACCACCCATGTCTCTGTATGTCAAACCATTCAAAAGATATAGGACTTTAACGTATCAGCCAATCAGAAGAAGGGGCGTGGCTAATTTGCACCAATAAAGGTCAAGGACCTGATACTGAGTAATATGACACCACCCATGTCTCTGTATGTCAAACCATTTAAAAGATATTGGACTTTAACGTATCAGCCAATCAGAAGAAGGGGCGGGGCTAATGTGCATTGACTGATCACATGACCCGGAAGTGTATACTGTATTATGCTGTATATACTGTATTGGAATGAGTCAGCTAGATTTTCGTTCTAGTCTGGTTCTAGTCTGGTTCTGGTTCTGGTTCTGGTTCTAGTCTGGTTCTGGTCCTGGTTCTGGTTCTGGTCCTGGTTCTGATCTGGTTCTGGTTCTAGTCTGGTTCTAGTTCTAGTCTGGTTCTGGTTCTAGTCTGGTTCTAGTCTGGTTCTGGTTCTAGTCTGGTTCTGGTTCTAGTCTGGTTCGGGTTCTAGTCTGGTTCTAGTCTGGTTCTGGTTCTAGTCTGGTTCTGGTTCTAGTCTGGTTCTGGTTCTAGTCTGGTTCTAGTCTGGTTCTGGTTCTAGTCTGGTTCTGGTTCTAGCCTGGTTCTAGTCTGGTTCTAGTCTGGTTCTGGTTCTGGTTCTAGTCTGGTTCTAGTCTGGTTCTAGTCTGGTTCTGGTCTGGTTCTGGTTCTAGTCTGGTTCTAGTCTGGTTCTGGTTCTAGTCTGGTTCTAGTCTGGTTCTGGTCTGGTTCTAGTCTGGTTCTGGTTCTAGTCTGGTTGTCGTCTGGTTGTGGTTCTAGTCTGGTTCTGGTCTGGTTCTAGTCTGGTTCTGGTTCTAGTCTGGTTGTCGTCTGGTTCTGGTTCTAGTCTGGTTCTGGTCTGGTTCTAGTCTGGTTCTGGTTCTAGTCTGGTTCTAGTCTGGTTCTGGTTCTAGTCTGGTTCTAGTCTGGTCTGGTTCTAGTCTGGTTCTATAAAAACACCTTCCATCCCATAATAACACTAACATCCTATAATAAACACCTGCCATTCCAGAGTAATATGTCATCACCCATTACTCTGTATGTCAAACCATTCAAAAGATATTGGACTATAACGTATCGGCCAATCAGAAGAAGGGGCGTGGCTAATTTGGACCAATAAAGGTCAAGGACCTGATACTGAGTAATATGACATCACCCGTGTCTCTGTATGTCAAACCATTCAAAAGATATTGGACTATAACGTATCAGCCAATCAGAAGAAGGGGCGGGGCTAATGTGCATTGACTGGGTCATGTGACCCGGAAGTGTATACTGTATTATGCTGTATACTGTATTGGAATGAGTCAGCTAGATTTTCGGTTTTGACAAGCCTGAAATAACTTCACCCTGTGATGAAACCGTAGCTCTTAGCAGAAAAACGAAAACATTTTGAGAAACAGATAACCTAGCAGATTCTCTAAATGTTATTTTCATACAGATATTCCTTAAAATGTGTTAGTAACGGCAATTCGAAAACAAAAATTAGATTTTTTTGAAGAAAACGTTTTTTATAATGGGAGTCAATGAAGGGCGAGACAGGATTTGGCGCGTCTGTTGGGCCCCCCGTTAAAATTTTGTGCACACCACGCCTGTCAAAGTCACATTTTATAAATCACAACACCTATGTCTATATTCTGACCAAAAATTATCTTTCTACCTTTTACGGTTTGGCCGTGACCTCGAGTTACAAATAAGAAATCATGTTTTTTTTTCAGTCTAACTACACTCTAGCGAACTGACTCCCGTGCTCTAGATTTGAAAAAAAGTGATTTCCAGTCCTCGCTTGAGCGCTCATATCTTGAAAAGTGTACATTTTAGGAAAAAACAGTCCGGGGTTTAGAGAGAGAAGAGAAGTTTTCCTCCGTTTTGAAGTTTGAATGACGTTTCTACGTGCAAGTATGAGAAAGATACGTGACTTGGAAAAAAGGTGAATTTTGTCTTTTTTTTCTCAACATTTTCCCATCCGCTTTGAATGGCGCCATTGAAATGCATGGGAAAACAGTTCCCCATTAGTTTGGAAATTTGGAAATGTTTTTGCACTTCGTGCAAAAACTATTCGTGCCATCGTTCTGAAAATCCAGAGGACTGTAGTTAAATTCAGGGCCTACAACTTTCTAAATCGGTTCAGAATTTTTCGAGTAACGGTGTGCGAGTGGTGAGGCCCCAAAGTTCACGCAATGCGTTCCGGATGGGGCAAAAAGTGCACGTTTGTGCACGTTGCGCAAAAACGTGCACGCCAATCGCTAATAAAAGTCATACCAATCGATTCCCGATTAAGTCGCACGTTTCTACGTTTTTACTTTTTGAGTTTTCTCAAAGCTGCGCAACTAGTTACGCGCCGAAGTTTATACGGAAGAATATGGAATAATAATAAATAATAACTAGACAAAATTCCCGGGAAATTTTGAAGTGCCACGGACTACTGCCGGATGATCGCGGGATGCACCCATGAAGGTCAAGGACTCGATACTTTGTCATTTGACACCACCCATGTCTCTGTATGTCAAACCATTCAAAAGATATTGGACTTTAACGTATCAGCCAATCAGAAGAAGGGGCGTGGCTAATTTGCACCAATGAGGGTCAGGGACTCGATACTTAGTCATTTGACACCACCCATGTCTCTGTATGTTAAACCATTCAAAAGATATTGGACTATAACGTATCGGCCAATCAGAAGAAGGGGCGTGGCTAATTTGCACCAATGAGGGTCAGGGACTCGATACTTAGTCATTTGACACCACCCATGTCTCTGTATGTCAAACCATTCAAAAGATATTGGACTTTAACGTATCGGCCAATCAGAAGAAGGGGCGGGGCTAATTTGCACCAATGAGGGTCAGGGACTCGATACTTAGTCATTTGACACCACCCATGTCTCTGTATGTCAAACCATTCAAAAGATATTGGACTTTAACGTATCAGCCAATCAGAAGAAGGGGCGGGGCTAATTTGCACCAATGAGGGTCAGGGACTCGATACTTAGTCATTTGACACCACCCATGTCTCTGTATGTCAAACCATTCAAAAGATATTGGACTTTAACGTATCAGCCAATCAGAAGAAGGGGCGTGGCTAATTTGCACCAATGAGGGTCAGGGACTCCATACTTAGTCATTTGACACCACCCATGTCTCTGTATGTCAAACCATTCAAAAGATATTGTACTTTAATGTATCAGCCAATCAGAAGAAGGGGCGTGGCTAATTTGCACCAATGAGGGTCAGGGACTCGATATTTAGTCATTTGACACCACCCATGTCTCTGTATGTCAAACCATTCAAAAGATATTGGACTTTAACGTATCAGCCAATCAGAAGAAGGGGCGGGGCTAATTTGCACCAATGAGGGTCAGGGGCTCGATACTTAGTCATTTGATACCACCCGTGAGTCTCTATGTCAAACCATTCAAAAGATATTGGACTATAACGTATCGGCCAATCAGAAGAAGGGGCGGGGCTAATATGTATATATAATATACAAATGTAAATATTTATATGTATAATAATAATAATAATATACATATATATCCCATGAACCTGTCCCCAGCAGGACTGGGGATCATGTAAGGTCAAAAGGTCAGGGTTCAGATTCCTCCATTATCCAAGGTAAAGTATTATGAAGTCTGCATTGAGTGGGTCATGTGACTAGTTCTGGGTCACATGACCCGGAAGTATGGTAGTGTATATTGTATTGGAATGACTCAGCTAGTTCTTCGGATTTGACAAGCCTCAAATAACTTCACCTTGTAATCAAACTGTAGCTCCTAGCAGAAAAACAAAGACATCGTGAGAGAGACAGAACCCGGAAGATTCTGACAATCTTAATTTTATTCAGATATTCCTTAAAATGTGTTAGTAACGGCAATTCGAAAACAAAAATGAGATTTTTTTGAAGAAAACGTTATTTAACATGGGAGTCAATGGAGACAGAGGCAGGATTTGGCGTGACTCTTGGCTCCCCCGTTCAAATTTTGTGCACACCACGCCTGTCAAAGTCATATTATTTGAATCTCAACATCTATGTCTACATTCTGACCAAAGATTATCTTTCTAGCTTTTACGGTTCGGCCGTGAGCTCGAGTTACAAATAAAAATTATGGTCATTTTTTCAAAGTCTCTCGCACTCTGATCAATTAGAACCGCACTGAAGATTTGACAAAAAAGTGATTTCCAGTCCTCGCTTGAGCGCTCATATCTTGAAAAGTGTACATTTTAGGAAAAAACAGTCCGGGGTTTGGAGAGAGAAGAGAAGTTTTCCTCCGTTTTGAAGTTTGAATGACGTTTCTACGTGCAAGTATGAGAAAGATACGTGACTCGGAAAAAAGGTGATTTTTTTTTTTTTTTAACCTTCACCGGACATTTCACACCCACAGTGTGAAATGCTGCCCCATACAAATACATGGGAAAATCTTCCCCATTAGTTTGGAAATTTGGAAATGTTTTTGCACTTCGTGCAAAAACTATTCGTGCCATCGTTCTGAAAATCCACAGGACTGTAGTTAAATTCAGGGCCTACAACTTTCTAAATCGGTTCAGAATTTTTCGAGTAACGGTGTGCGAGTGGTGAGGCCCCAAACTTCTCGCAATGCGTTCCGGATGGGGCAAAAAGCGCACGTTTGTGCACGTTGCGCAAAAACGTGCACGCCAATCGCTAATAAAAGTCATACCAATTGATTCCCGATTAAGTCGCACGTTTCTACGTTTTTACTTTTTGAGTTTTCTCAAAGCTGCGCAACTAGTTACGCGCCGAAGTTTATACGGAAGAATATGGAATAATAATAATAAATAATAATAAGCCTGAGCAATAGTAAGAGTGCCTCGTGCTGCGCACGAGGCACTCCTCCTCCATTGCGCAGCTCAATGGAGGAGGAGTGCCACGTGGCGCAGCCGTGGCACTAATAAGCCTGAGCAATAGTATTAGTGCCTCGTGCTGCGCACGAGGCACTCCTCCTCCATTGAGCTTGCGCATCTCAATGGAGGAGGCGTGCCACGTGGCGCAGCCGTGGCACTAACTAGACAAAATTCCCGGGAAATTTTGAAGTGCCACGGACTACTGCCGGATGATCGCGGGATGCACCCATGAAGGTCAAGGACTCGATACTTGGTCATTTGACACCACCCATGACTCTCTATGTCAAACCATTCAAAAGATATTGGACTATAACGTATCGGCCAATCAGAAGAAGGGGCGTGGCTAATTTGCACCAATGAGGGTCAGGGACTCGATACTTAGTCATTTGACACCACCCATGTCTCTGTATGTCAAACCATTCAAAAGATATTGGACTTTAACGTATCAGCCAATCAGAAGAAGGGGCGTGGCTAATTTGCACCAATGAGGGTCAGGGACTCGATACTTGGTCATTTGACACCACCCATGTCTCTGTATGTCAAACCATTCAAAAGATATTGGACTATAACGTATCGGCCAATCAGAAGAAGGGGCGTGGCTAATTTGCACCAATGAGGGTGAGGGACTCCATACTTAGTCATTTGACACCACCCATGTATCTGTATGTCAAACCATTCAAAAGATATTGGACTTTAACGTATCAGCCAATCAGAAGAAGGGGCGGGGCTAATTTGCACCAATGAGGGTCAGGGACTCGATACTTAGTCATTTGACACCACCCATGTCTCTGTATGTCAAACCATTCAAAAGATATTGGACTTTAACGTATCAGCCAATCAGAAGAAGGGGCGTGGCTAATTTGCACCAATGAGGGTCAGGGACTCGATACTTAGTCATTTGACACCACCCATGTCTCTGTATGTCAAACCATTCAAAAGATATTGGACTTTAACGTATCAGCCAATCAGAAGAAGGGGCGGGGCTAATTTGCACCAATGAGTGTCAGGGGCTCGATACTTAGTCATTTGATACCACCCGTGAGTCTCTATGTCAAACCATTCAAAAGATATTGGACTATAACGTATCGGCCAATCACAAGAAGGGGCGGGGCTAATATGTATATATAATATACAAATGTAAATATTTATATGTATAATAATAATAATATACATATATATCCCATGAACCTGTCCCCAGCAGGACTGGGGATCATGTAAGGTCAAAAGGTCAGGGTTCAGATTCCTCCATTATCCAAGGTAAAGTATTATGAAGTCTGCATTGAGTGGGTCATGTGACTAGTTCTGGGTCACATGACCCGGAAGTATGGTAGTGTATATTGTATTGGAATGACTCAGCTAGTTCTTCGGATTTGACAAGCCTCAAATAACTTCACCTTGTAATCAAACTGTAGCTCCTAGCAGAAAAACAAAGACATCGTGAGAGAGACAGAACCCGGAAGATTCTGACAATCTTAATTTTATTCAGATATTCCTTAAAATGTGTTAGTAACGGCAATTCGAAAACAAAAATGAGATTTTTTTGAAGAAAACTTATTTTAACATTAGAGTCAATGGAGACAGAGGCAGGATTTGGCGTGACTCTTGGCTCCCCCGTTCAAATTTTGTGCACACCACGCCTGTCAAAGTCACATTATTTGAATCTCAACATCTATGTCTACATTCTGACCAAAGATTATCTTTCTAGCTTTTACGGTTCGGCCGTGAGCTCAAGTTACAAATAAAAATTATGGTCATTTTTTCAAAGTCTCTCGCACTCTGATCAATTAGAACCGCACTGAAGATTTGACAAAAAAGTGATTTCCAGTCCTCGCTTGAGGGCTCATATCTTGAAAAGTGTACATTTTAGGAAAAAACAGTCTGGGGTTTAGAGAGAGAAGAGAAGTTTTCCTCCGTTTTGAAGTTTGAATGACGTTTCTACGTGCAAGTATGAGAAAGATAGGTGACTCAGAAAAAAGGTGATTTTTTTTTTTTAACCTCATCCCACACACAGTGTGAAATGCTGCCCCATACAAATACATGGTCCCCATTAGTTTGGAAATTTGGAAATGTTTTTGCACTTCGTGCAAAAACTATTCGTGCCATCGTTCTGAAAATCCACAGGACTGTAGTTAAATTCAGGGCCTACAACTTTCTAAATCGGTTCATAATTTTTCGAGTAACGGTGTGCGAGTGGTGAGGCCCCAAAGTTGACGCAATGCGTTCCGGATGGGGCAAAAAGTGCACGTTTGTGCACGTTGCGCAAAAACGTGCACGCCAATCGCTAATAAAAGTCATACCAATCGATTCCCGATTAAGGCGCACGTTTCTACGTTTTTACTTTTTGAGTTTTCTCAAAGCTGCGCAACTAGTTACGCGCCGAAGTTTATACGGAAGAATATGGAATAATAATAAATAACTAGACCAAAATTCCCGGGAAATTTTGAAGTGCCACGGACTACTGCCGGATGATCGCGGGATGCACCCATGAAGGTCAAGGACTCGATACTTAGTCATTTGACACCACCCATGACTCTCTATGTCAAACCATTCAAAAGATATTGGACTATAACGTATCGGCCAATCAGAAGAAGGGGCGGGGCTAATTTGCACCAATGAGGGTCAGGGACTCGATACTTGGTCATTTGACACCACCCATGTCTCTGTATGTCAAACCATTCAAAAGATATTGGACTATAACGTATCGGCCAATCAGAAGAAGGGGCGTGGCTAATTTGCACCAATGAGGGTCAGGGACTCCATACTTAGTCATTTGACACCACCCATGTCTCTGTATGTCAAACCATTCAAAAGATATTGGACTTTAACGTATCAGCCAATCAGAAGAAGGGGCGGGGCTAATTTGCACCAATGAGGGTCAGGGACTCGATACCTAGTCATTTGACACCACCCATGTCTCTGTATGTCAAACCATTCAAAAGATATTGGACTTTAACGTATCAGCCAATCAGAAGAAGGGGCGTGGCTAATTTGCACCAATGAGGGTCAGGGACTCGATACTTAGTCATTTGACACCACCCATGTCTCTGTATGTCAAACCATTCAAAAGATATTGGAGTATAACGTATCGGCCAATCAGAAGAAGGGGCGTGGCTAATTTGCACCAATGAGGGTCAGGGACTCGATACTTAGTCATTTGACACCACCCATGTCTCTGTATGTCAAACCATTCAAAAGATATTGGACTATAACGTATCAGCCAATCAGAAGAAGGGGCGGGGCTAATTTGCACCAATGAGGGTCAGGGACTCGATACTTAGTCATTTGATACCACCCGTGAGTCTCTATGTCAAACCATTCAAAAGATATTGGACTATAACGTATCGGCCAATCAGAAGAAGGGGCGGGGCTAATTTGCACCAATGAGGGTCAGGGACTCGATACTTAGTCATTTGATACCACCCGTGAGTCTCTATGTCAAACCATTCAAAAGATATTGGACTATAACGTATCGGCCAATCAGAAGAAGGGGCGGGGCTAATTTGCACCAATGAGGGTCAGGGGCTCGATACTTAGTCATTTGATACCACCCGTGAGTCTCTATGTCAAACCATTCAAAAGATATTGGACTATAACGTATCAGCCAATCAGAAGAAGGGGCGGGGCTAATTTGCACCAATGAGGGTCAGGGACTCGATACTTAGTCATTTGATACCACCCGTGAGTCTCTATGTCAAACCATTCAAAAGATATTGGACTATAACGTATCGGCCAATCAGAAGAAGGGGCGGGGCTAATTTGCACCAATGAGGGTCAGGGGCTCGATACTTAGTCATTTGATACCACCCGTGAGTCTCTATGTCAAACCATTCAAAAGATATTGGACTATAACGTATCGGCCAATCAGAAGAAGGGGCGGGGCTAATATGTATATATAATATACAAATGTAAATATTTATATGTATAATAATAATAATATACATATATATCCCATGAACCTGTCCCCAGCAGGACTGGGGATCATGTAAGGTCAGGGTTCAGATTCCTCCATTATCCAAGGTAAAGTATTATGAAGTCTGCATTGAGTGGGTCATGTGACTAGTTCTGGGTCACATGACCCGGAAGTATGGTAGTGTATATTGTATTGGAATGACTCAGCTAGTTCTTCGGATTTGACAAGCCTCAAATAACTTCACCTTGTAATCAAACTGTAGCTCCTAGCAGAAAAACAAAGACATCGTGAGAGAGACAGAACCCGGAAGATTCTGACAATCTTAATTTTATTCAGATATTCCTTAAAATGTGTTAGTAACGGCAATTCGAAAACAAAAATGAGATTTTTTTGAAGAAATTTTATTTTAACATTGCAGTGAATGGAGAGAGAGACAGGAATTGGCATGGCTCTTAGTCTCCCCGTTTAAATTTTGTGCACACCACGCCTGTCAAAGTCACATTTTAAGAATACCAAAATGTATGTCTACATTCTGACCAAAAATTATCTGTCCAGCTTTTACGGTTCGGCCGTGAGGTCGAGTTACAAATAAAAATTATGGTCATTTTTTCAGGGTTCTGCTCACTCTGATCAATTCGAACCTCCACTCTAGATTTGAAAAAGGGGGTTTTTTAGTCCTCGCTTGAAGGCTCATATCTTGAAAAGTGTACATTTTAGGAAAAAACAGTCCGGGGTTTAGAGAGAGAAGAGAAGTTTTCCTCCGTTTTGAAGTTTGAATGACGTTTCTACGTGCAAGTATGAGAAAGATAGGTGACTCAGAAAAAAGGTGATTTTTTTTTTTTTTTAACCTTCACCGGACATTTCACACCCACAGTGTGAAATGCTGCCCCATACAAATACATGGGAAAATCTTCCCCATTAGTTTGGAAATTTGGAAATGTTTTTGCACTTCGTGCAAAAACTATTCGTGCCATCGTTCTGAAAATCCACAGGACTGTAGTTAAATTCAGGGCCTACAACTTTCTAAATCGGTTCAGAATTTTTCGAGTAACGGTGTGCGAGTGGTGAGGCCCCAAAGTTCACGCAATGCGTTCACGATGGGGCAAAAAGCGCACGTTTGTGCACGTTGCGCAAAAACGTGCACGCCAATCGCTTATAAAAGTCATACCAATTGATTCCCGATTAAGTCGCACGTTTCTACGTTTTTACTTTTTGAGTTTTCTCAAAGCTGCGCAACTAGTTACGCGCCGAAGTTTATACGGAAGAATATGGAATAATAATAATAACTAGACCAAAATTCCCGGGAAATTTTGAAGTGCCACGGACTACTGCCGGATGATCGCGGGATGCACCCATGAAGGTCAAGGACTCGATACTTGGTCATTTGACACCACCCATGACTCTCTATGTCAAACCATTCAAAAGATATTGGACTATAACGTATCGGCCAATCAGAAGAAGGGGCGTGGCTAATTTGCACCAATGAGGGTCAGGGACTCGATACTTAGTCATTTGACACCACCCATGTCTCTGTATCTCAAACCATTCAAAAGATATTGGACTTTAACGTATCAGCCAATCAGAAGAAGGGGCGTGGCTAATTTGCACCAATGAGGGTCAGGGACTCGATACTTAGTCATTTGACACCACCCATGTCTCTGTATGTCAAACCATTCAAAAGATATTGGACTATAACGTATCGGCCAATCAGAAGAAGGGGCGTGGCTAATTTGCACCAATGAGGGTCAGGGACTCCATACTTAGTCATTTGACACCACCCATGTCTCTGTATGTCAAACCATTCAAAAGATATTGGACTATAACGTATCGGCCAATCAGAAGAAAGGGCGGGGCTAATTTGCACCAATGAGGGTCAGGGACTCGATACTTAGTCCAATGACACCACCCATGACTCTCTATGTCAAACCATTCAAAAGTTATTGGACTATAACGTATCGGCCAATCAGAATAAGGGGCGGGGCTAATTCGCACCAATGAGGGTCAGGGACTCGATACTTAGTCATTTGACACCACCCATGTCTCTGTATGTCAAACCATTCAAAAGTTATTGGACTATAACGTATCGGCCAATCAGAAGAAGGGGCGGGGCTAATTTGCACCAATGAGGGTCAGGGACTCGATACTTAGTCATTTGACACCACCCATGTCTCTGTATGTCAAACCATTCAAAAGATATTGGACTATAACGTATCGGCCAATCAGAAGAAGGGGCGGGGCTAATTTGCACCAATGAGGGTCAGGGACTCGATACTTAGTCATTTGACACCACCCATGTCTCTGTATGTCAAACCATTCAAAAGATATTGGACTATAACGTATCGGCCAATCAGAAGAAGGGGCGTGGCTAATTTGCACCAATGAGGGTCAGGGACTCGATACTTAGTCATTTGACACCACCCATGTCTCTGTATGTCAAACCATTCAAAAGATATTGGACTTTAACGTATCAGCCAATCAGAAGAAGGGGCGTGGCTAATTTGCACCAATGAGGGTCAGGGGCTCGATACTTAGTCATTTGATACCACCCGTGACTCTCTATGTCAAACCATTCAAAAGATATTGGACTATAACGTATCGGCCAATCAGAAGAAGGGGCGGGGCTAATATGTATATATAATATACAAATGTAAATATTTATATGTATAATAATAATAATATACATATATATCCCATGAACCTGTCCCCAGCAGGACTGGGGATCATGTAAGGTCAGGGTTCAGATTCCTCCATTAGCCAAGGTAAAGTATTATGAAGTCTGCATTGAGTGGGTCATGTGACTAGTTCTGGGTCACATGACCCGGAAGTATGGTAGTGTATATTGTATTGGAATGACTCAGCTAGTTCTTCGGATTTGACAAGCCTCAAATAACTTCACCTTGTAATCAAACTGTAGCTCCTAGCAGAAAAACAAAGACATCGTGAGAGAGACAGAACCCGGAAGATTCTGACAATCTTAATTTTATTCAGATATTCCTTAAAATGTGTTAGTAACGGCAATTCGAAAACAAAAATGAGATTTTTTTGAAGAAAACTTATTTTAACATTAGACTTAATGGAGACAGAGGCAGGATTTGGCGTGACTCTTGGCTCCCCCGTTCAAATTTTGTGCACACCACGCCTGTCAAAGTCACATTATTTGAATCTCAACATCTATGTCTACATTCTGACCAAAGATTATCTTTCTAGCTTTTACGGTTCGGCCGTGAGCTCAAGTTACAAATAAAAATTATGGTCATTTTTTCAAAGTCTCTCGCACTCTGATCAATTAGAACCGCACTGAAGATTTGACAAAAAAGTGATTTCCAGTCCTCGCTTGAGGGCTCATATCTTGAAAAGTGTACATTTAAGGAAAAAACAGTCCGGGGTTTAGAGAGAGAAGAGAAGTTTTCCTCCGTTTTGAAGTTTGAATGACGTTTCTACGTGCAAGTATGAGAAAGATACGTGACTTGGAAAAAAGGTGAATTTTGTCTTTTTTTTCTCAACATTTTCCCATCCGCTTTGAATGGCGCCATTGAAATGCATGGGAAAACAGTTCCCCATTAGTTTGGAAATTTGGAAATGTTTTTGCACTTCGTGCAAAAACTATTCGTGCCATCGTTCTGAAAATCCAGAGGACTGTAGTTAAATTCAGGGCCTACAACTTTCTAAATCGGTTCAGAATTTTTCGAGTAACGGTATGC
The DNA here is from genome assembly GCF_033807715.1 of Cololabis saira. NCBI lineage: Eukaryota > Metazoa > Chordata > Actinopteri > Beloniformes > Belonidae > Cololabis > Cololabis saira. The sequence goes on along the minus strand of NW_026906201.1, from coordinate 21,910 downwards.
GAGTGGTGAGGCCCCAAAGTTCACGCAATGCGTTCCGGATGGGGCAAAAAGCGCACGTTTGTGCACGTTGCGCAAAAACGTGCACGCCAATCGCTTATAAAAGTCATACCAATTGATTCCCGATTAAGGCGCACGTTTCTACGTTTTTACTTTTTGAGTTTTCTCAAAGCTGCGCAACTAGTTACGCGCCGAAGTTTATACGGAAGAATATGGAATAATAATAATAATAAATAAGCCTGAGCAATAGTATTAGTGCCTCGTGCTGCGCACGAGGCACTCCTCCTCCATTGAGCTTGCGCATCTCAATGGAGGAGGCGTGCCACGTGGCGCAGCCGTGGCACTAATAATAAATAAGCCTGAGCAATAGTATGAGTGCCTCGTGCTGCGCACGAGGCACTCCTCCTCCATTGAGCTTGCGCATCTCAATGGAGGAGGAGTGCCACGTGGCGCAGCCGTGGCACTAACTAGACAAAATTCCCGGGAAATTTTGAAGTGCCACGGACTACTGCCGGATGATCGCGGGATGCACCCATGAAGGTCAAGGACTCGATACTTTGTCATTTGACACCACCCATGTCTCTGTATGTCAAACCATTCAAAAGATATTGGACTTTAACGTATCAGCCAATCAGAAGAAGGGGCGTGGCTAATTTGCACCAATGAGGGTCAGGGACTCGATACTTAGTCATTTGACACCACCCATGTCTCTGTATGTTAAACCATTCAAAAGATATTGGACTATAACGTATCGGCCAATCAGAAGAAGGGGCGTGGCTAATTTGCACCAATGAGGGTCAGGGACTCGATACTTAGTCATTTGACACCACCCATGTCTCTGTATGTCAAACCATTCAAAAGATATTGGACTTTAACGTATCGGCCAATCAGAAGAAGGGGCGGGGCTAATTTGCACCAATGAGGGTCAGGGACTCGATACTTAGTCATTTGACACCACCCATGTCTCTGTATGTCAAACCATTCAAAAGATATTGGACTTTAACGTATCAGCCAATCAGAAGAAGGGGCGGGGCTAATTTGCACCAATGAGGGTCAGGGACTCGATACTTAGTCATTTGACACCACCCATGTCTCTGTATGTCAAACCATTCAAAAGATATTGGACTTTAACGTATCAGCCAATCAGAAGAAGGGGCGTGGCTAATTTGCACCAATGAGGGTCAGGGACTCCATACTTAGTCATTTGACACCACCCATGTCTCTGTATGTCAAACCATTCAAAAGATATTGTACTTTAATGTATCAGCCAATCAGAAGAAGGGGCGTGGCTAATTTGCACCAATGAGGGTCAGGGACTCGATATTTAGTCATTTGACACCACCCATGTCTCTGTATGTCAAACCATTCAAAAGATATTGGACTTTAACGTATCAGCCAATCAGAAGAAGGGGCGGGGCTAATTTGCACCAATGAGGGTCAGGGGCTCGATACTTAGTCATTTGATACCACCCGTGAGTCTCTATGTCAAACCATTCAAAAGATATTGGACTATAACGTATCGGCCAATCAGAAGAAGGGGCGGGGCTAATATGTATATATAATATACAAATGTAAATATTTATATGTATAATAATAATAATAATATACATATATATCCCATGAACCTGTCCCCAGCAGGACTGGGGATCATGTAAGGTCAAAAGGTCAGGGTTCAGATTCCTCCATTATCCAAGGTAAAGTATTATGAAGTCTGCATTGAGTGGGTCATGTGACTAGTTCTGGGTCACATGACCCGGAAGTATGGTAGTGTATATTGTATTGGAATGACTCAGCTAGTTCTTCGGATTTGACAAGCCTCAAATAACTTCACCTTGTAATCAAACTGTAGCTCCTAGCAGAAAAACAAAGACATCGTGAGAGAGACAGAACCCGGAAGATTCTGACAATCTTAATTTTATTCAGATATTCCTTAAAATGTGTTAGTAACGGCAATTCGAAAACAAAAATGAGATTTTTTTGAAGAAAACGTTATTTAACATGGGAGTCAATGGAGACAGAGGCAGGATTTGGCGTGACTCTTGGCTCCCCCGTTCAAATTTTGTGCACACCACGCCTGTCAAAGTCATATTATTTGAATCTCAACATCTATGTCTACATTCTGACCAAAGATTATCTTTCTAGCTTTTACGGTTCGGCCGTGAGCTCGAGTTACAAATAAAAATTATGGTCATTTTTTCAAAGTCTCTCGCACTCTGATCAATTAGAACCGCACTGAAGATTTGACAAAAAAGTGATTTCCAGTCCTCGCTTGAGCGCTCATATCTTGAAAAGTGTACATTTTAGGAAAAAACAGTCCGGGGTTTGGAGAGAGAAGAGAAGTTTTCCTCCGTTTTGAAGTTTGAATGACGTTTCTACGTGCAAGTATGAGAAAGATACGTGACTCGGAAAAAAGGTGATTTTTTTTTTTTTTTTAACCTTCACCGGACATTTCACACCCACAGTGTGAAATGCTGCCCCATACAAATACATGGGAAAATCTTCCCCATTAGTTTGGAAATTTGGAAATGTTTTTGCACTTCGTGCAAAAACTATTCGTGCCATCGTTCTGAAAATCCACAGGACTGTAGTTAAATTCAGGGCCTACAACTTTCTAAATCGGTTCAGAATTTTTCGAGTAACGGTGTGCGAGTGGTGAGGCCCCAAACTTCTCGCAATGCGTTCCGGATGGGGCAAAAAGCGCACGTTTGTGCACGTTGCGCAAAAACGTGCACGCCAATCGCTAATAAAAGTCATACCAATTGATTCCCGATTAAGTCGCACGTTTCTACGTTTTTACTTTTTGAGTTTTCTCAAAGCTGCGCAACTAGTTACGCGCCGAAGTTTATACGGAAGAATATGGAATAATAATAATAAATAATAATAAGCCTGAGCAATAGTAAGAGTGCCTCGTGCTGCGCACGAGGCACTCCTCCTCCATTGCGCAGCTCAATGGAGGAGGAGTGCCACGTGGCGCAGCCGTGGCACTAATAAGCCTGAGCAATAGTATTAGTGCCTCGTGCTGCGCACGAGGCACTCCTCCTCCATTGAGCTTGCGCATCTCAATGGAGGAGGAGTGCCACGTGGCGCAGCCGTGGCACTAATAATAATAAGCCTGAGCAATAGTATTAGTGCCTCGTGCTGCGCACGAGGCACTCCTCCTCCATTGAGCTTGCGCATCTCAATGGAGGAGGCGTGCCACGTGGCGCAGCCGTGGCACTAATAATAAGCCTGAGCAATAGTATGAGTGCCTCGTGCTGCGCACGAGGCACTCCTCCTCCATTGAGCTTGCGCATCTCAATGGAGGAGGAGTGCCACGTGGCGCAGCCGTGGCACTAATAAGCCTGAGCAATAGTATTAGTGCCTCGTGCTGCGCACGAGGCACTCCTCCTCCATTGAGCTTGCGCATCTCAATGGAGGAGGCGTGCCACGTGGCGCAGCCGTGGCACTAATAATGAGCCTGAGCAATATTAAGAGTGCCTCGTGCTGCGCACGAGGCACTCCTCCTCCATTGCGAAGCTCAATGGAGGAGGAGTGCCACGTGGCGCAGCCGTGGCACTAATAAATAAATAAATAATAAGCCTGAGCAATAGTATGAGTGCCTCGTGCTGCGCACGAGGCACTCCTCCTCCATTGAGCTTGCGCATCTCAATGGAGGAGGAGTGCCACGTGGCGCAGCCGTGGCACTAACTAGACAAAATTCCCGGGAAATTTTGAAGTGCCACGGACTACTGCCGGATGATCGCGATTTGGCAGCTACCCTGGGGGACTCCACAGTCCAATGACTTACTATGCGATAAGGCACCGTTAAAATAAACTTTTTGTGACCTTTCAGACAAATAGCTCTTAAACCATTGAATTGCAGAAAAATTAAAACCATAATTAATGAGTTTAGAAATTAAAATGTCATGCTCAATCACATCAAAGGCAGCACTGAAGTCAAGCAATACTGTTCCCACAAGCATCGAGTCATCAATTGATGTTAACCAGTTATTGGACATCTGTGTCATTGCAGTGCAGGTGGAGTGGCCAGACCTATAAGCATGTTGGAACATTGTTGTTAAATCATTGTAAGAAAAGTAATCTTGTACTTGCTTGAATACTATCATCTCCAATAATTTACTGAGAACAGGTAAAATACTTATAGGCCTACTATTTGGACGGCAGAAAGTTGATTTTGTATATTTGGGTAAAGGAATGATCTAACCCTCCTTCCCAAGTTTAGGACACACACCACTAATCAGACACCTGTTGAACATGTGACAGAGAAGCTTCGAAATTACCGCAGCAGATGATCTCAATAGCCTATTGTCCAAGTTGTCCATTCCAGCAGACCCACCAACAGTCAAAGATTTCAGCAGCAATTCCACCCGCAAAACACTGACCAGATGACATTCAAAATGACATAACTTGTTTTTCATAATTAATTTTTTTATCAGCTCATCTGAGTTAGTATCAACAGTACAATGCATTTTCTCTCTGAGTTTAGAACCCTTGTTAACAAAATAATCCTTGAAATAATTTGCAATCTGAGTTGGCTTATTTAAATAAACTCCATTCAGTTCAACAAAAGAGGTACAGGTAGATTTTTTCCCCATAATTTCATTAAGTACATTCCATAATTTCTTACTGTCCGTACCACTGTCAGAAATTCTTTTCTGATAGAATTTTTTTCTTTTTGACTCTGTTCACTTTGGTCACATGATGCCTTTGTATACAATAAAGTTTTCTGTCCACAAGAGAACCCGAGAGAACAGCAACCTTCTTAGTCCTTTGAGCCATTAAACTCTTTAATTCAGAATCAATCCAAGGAGCACTTTTGGCTTTAACTGTAAACTTTTTTAACGGAGCATGACTGTTAACAACTCTCAATAGCACATACTTCATCCCACTTAATGTTATCCAGCTCAGTGAGAAAATTATCCTCATTGAATGTCTTATAAGTTCTTTTTACCATAATATTGGGACAGGCTTTAGGACGCTTTGTTCTCCTGGAGACAGCCACACAGTTATGGTCACTAAACTGGTACAAAAACAGGTGTGGAGCACATATCAGGGGTATTAGTGAAAATATGATGGATACATTTTGATGTTGGAGATCTAGCAGTGTTAATAGAAATTCTTGTAGGTTGATAAATTAATTGGGATAAACCACACATATCAGTCATATATTTAAGCTTGTTCTTGAGAGCACACTCATCAGATAGCCAATCAATGTTCAGATCACCCATCCAGTACATCTCTCCGTTTTCTTCAGTCACTTTATCTAGCATATTACATAATGCATTTAAATATTCTATCCTGACACTAGGTGGCCTGTAACAACATCCAACAAGTATTGGTTTTAAATAGGGGAGATGTACCCGCAGCCATAACATCATCATCAACCATCAAGTCATGTCTCAATTTAACAGGATAATGGTCATGTATTAGAATGGCCACACCTCCAAACCTATTTCTATCATGTCTATAAATTGAATAGCCACTTATAGAAACTTCTGAATTGTTTATAAAACTGTCCAGGTGGTTTCAGAAATTGCAATAATATCTATATTGTTCAATTGCAAAAATAAAGAAAGGTCTGGGATTTTATTCCTCAAACTACATGTTAATATGTGCAAGGACTAAGCCTGTAGGTAGTTTGTTTATACCAGTCATCTTATCACATACCTCAAGTTGTTAAATCATCATCACATTCATCAGACATATTGATCCAGCTCTGAAAGTTCATGGATAAGCAGTGTATTTGCAACCTCTGGGTTTCCATTAAGCTTAATGTAGATCTTACAGTTGGCAGTCCAGGTGGCTTGTATTTTGTTATCCTTCCTCAGAACACGTGCTTGGCGGGCAATGTAGGCGTTTCTCCTCGTCAGGTGATCATTTAGATATACACTAGAGCACTTCAGCTTCCGGCCTTGCTTCAGGACATCCACCTTTCGTTTTCTGAGGATTGTGTGTGTTTCCCTGAAGAGTTCATGCACACCTATGGACGTGTGTGTGTGTGTGTGTGTGTCAGAGAGAGTAGAGCTAGTGAGTGTGTGTCTGTGTTTGAGTGAGTCTATGCATGTACTCTGCATGTAGAGTAAAAACTGTGGGAGTATGATGATAATGTATGGAAGAAAGTGGAAAAATCTTGAAGGCTTGGAGCGTGGAGTGAGCGATGACATCATTGCACATGTGCGTGTGTCTGTATGTGTGTGTCCATTTGCCCAGATGATAATCATATGGTCAAACAACAGTTAATCCAATACATTTAGAAATTAAATTATATAATAATCATCAATAACACCTCTATTATATGGAACACCAGGACAAAACCAGTACTGTACAAACATGTTTATTAAATGTCAAATATTCAACAAAGTAAACAACTCTGATTCAAGTAAATTGTTCTGCATAACATTTTACATATGTCTTTAAGTAGTATATGGTTTTACACAATATTAATCTTGAAGTGAATTAAGCTTAAGATAATATTTCAAAAATATAAAAATTATGCAAGAATGAAATTACAGATGCATTCAAAATTGTATGGGTGCAGACAAGATCATTGTGCTAATAATACAATTGTAATTTAGATCATCAAAGGTAAGTAATAATCAGGTGGACAACATTCATTAAGAACATGAAGATAAAACAATATGATGCAGTTAAGTGTATGATCATAAAAACATGTCAAGAATTAAATTTTGAGAGAATTGAAACCTTACAATGCAGAACAAAAGAATAGAGAAGTCTGGGTCAATCTACCATGATTGGTCAGACCAAGAGCCTCATTAAAATATCAAAAACTGAACTGTTATTGTGACAATTAAAGTTGCAAATATGGACAATAGACTTCCATTCACAACAGATGTGAGGACAAAATAAGTCCTGAGTCCTTTACAAGGATTGAGACTCACAGAGGTCAAAGGTCCACATCAAAACCAGTGAGGATCCCTCTGTCTGATGGGCATTCATGTGGCAGCAGAATGTCTTTGGACAGTGCAGAGCAGTGGTCATCTTCCTCTTTCCTGAATACACAAAAGCAGAGATATCAGCACAACATACATCATAGTTATTTCTGAATTTAAATTCAGTATACAAATTAGCCTTACAATTGCTCACACACCAGGACAATAGAAAATCTTACCTCTGTGTGGTTGCTGCATCAATAGAGTTGTCTCCAGAGCTGCTGTTGTCACTTGGTCTGCTACCTGGATCTGTTGTAGCCCTGATTTGGAAACAAAGAAATAATCAATAAGTTGTAGTTTTCAAAGCAAGTGAATCATCAAGAAGAAAGCTGCATACATTGGCAGAGCATCTGGCTGATGAGCACCTGCCTGAGACACATTGAACTGCTGCTGTGGCCCCTTGGACACATGTTGGACCGTCTAGGAAGTCTCGCTGATGCAGCAGAGTGCTGCTACATTGCTGCAGCTCTTCCCATGACCAACCGCAGGTCATCCATGGCTCTACTGGCTCCTGCTGCTCCTGGACCCTTCCTGTAGCCAGCCCAGGTATGTCTGATCCTGGCTGTACACCAAAGGAGAATGAAAACAACTTTATACATGTGTGTTGAAAAGTTTTTTTAACATAAGATTAAAAAACTTCAAAGAAATGTGAGCATTGAAAAGTCAAATCAAACTAACATCTAACAGTATACTCACCTCTGTCTGTAAGTGCACCTTGCCTGCATCCTCAGTGGCTCTGTAAGTACAACTGACAACATTACACCTGCAGGGGGACTATTCACCCATAGCTGGGACAGCGGTTGACAGGCACCAGGGTTTATCCACACAGTGGTGGCCCTGACGCCGTGTCTCTGGGGCCCGCTGCTGCTCCGAGATCCCCTGCAGTTTAGCCTGGGACCGTGAGGTACCCAGTTTCCGTGTGTGGCCCCGGGGAGGCACTGCAGGAGTCTTGGTAGTGGAGAGGCTTTGTACTGGCAGGAGGAAGCTAACTAAGTCAGCTTCTTCTTTTCACCCTCCATTCAGAAGGCTAGCCAGCGGCAGAAGCAGTGAGCAGAGAGCAGCACAATGCAGCAACATGCACTAGCTCCAAGCACCACACTACTGCACTAGACGCTTCACACATACCCTGTGTTAGCACACAGCAGTGTGTGCCAACACGCACACACAGACGCACACACACGCACACACACACGCACACGCAGACAAACACAGATGACAGACATACACAAAAACAGATAAACAGAGAGGGGGTGCTAGAGAGGGAAAGGTGGGGAAGGAAGAGAGAAGGGGAGGGAATGAGAAGGATGTGGATGAAAATACTTACCGTATACCTACCGAATACCTACCATTTCATCTGGGCTGGGCACCTTTTCCGAATTAAACAACATACCTACAAGGGCTCTTTTCCACAATAAAAGACCACAAGAGGAAACCTTTCTCAACCCAAAACCACCATGAGTTGGACCCCAGGCCATATTCACCATAAGCATCCAGATACCAAAAGAAAATAACACAATGAACCACAAGAACTACCCTAACAACAACTACCCTAACAACAACAACAGGCCATCTTGCTCAACCCCAACCACCATCAACAACAAGCTGTGAACTCTGCCAAAGAGTACTTCACAGATGACTTGGACCCGAGGCCACATTCCCCACAGGCATCCAGACACAACACCACTAAAGCAAAACCACTTCACTCAGAAGACAAGCCTCCCGCTTCTGGCGAAGTCAAAACACAGTACACCGGATCGTGATAACTGTGATACGATTGCAGCACACCTGATTGAAGGCAACATTGTGGTTGCGATATGTAAATATGATCAATCAGTGTCCGCTTTTCGGTCGTTGCAGCGGAAACAAGCTGGCTATAGCCTCTGGACCGAAACAACTCCCATATGGCTTTCTTCCCTTTGGAGAGCAAGTCTTCATTGAAGTCTCCACAAACCACTACAGGCTGGCAACCCATCATCTCTAAAGTGTCCAAGAGGCTTTGCATGTTTGCAAGAAACACGTCAAGTTGGATATTTGGTGGTCTGTACACAGTGGCTATCAATGCTCTGACAGGACCCTCAACCTTGACGACGGCGAATTCAAGGTCGGGCACATTTTGAATGTACCGTCGGGCCTCTGCTTGTAGACAGCTCCTGTAGTACACTGCAACTCCACCTCCATCTTTCATAGCCATATCCGCTCTGTTAGAATATGAGACATTTCTGTTGCGCGCAAACATCTCATATCCCTCCAGCTGGAAGTCTGGAGAAACAAATGATCCCGACAGATGGGATTCGGTGATGCACAGGACATCAGCAAGTCTGAATTCATGGTGGGACCTGATGTCCTCCATGTGCGACGGAAGTCCTTGACAATTGTGATGGACTATTGTCAAAGTTGGACCAGTGTGGTCTGCGGTCTTGACAAAGTGCAAAAGCGGTCTTGCACTCTCGAATGAGGCGTGACTCATAGTCTCCATCGATGTGGTGATTTTAGGATTCGCATAGATCTTCTTTTCTTCAAAGTCTCTGATCCATAGTCCTTGAAGTGAGGTCGTCCGGCTCAGGGCGACATAGGCCATTCCGGGTTCAAAAATGTGCTTCAAGGACACCACAGCAGACTGCACAGTCATGCCTTGCACTTTATGAGCTGTACAGCCGAAGGCCAGCTTCATCGGGAACTGCCGTCGAACCATCCCCCTTATGCTCGTGCTTTCCTCGAACCTTTCCACGTACACCAAGTTATCCTCCGCCCCTTGAATCTTCTTGCGGAATTTCTGGCCTGCCGTGGGATTATCCAATTCGAGTCCAATGAGCTTGACCACAGTCAGTCCGTCTTCGGTGGTGGTGACAATGTTGGCAATTGTTCCAAAAGTGCCATTTACAATCCCGTCCTCAATATCGAGATTCCTGATCACCATGACTCGTGCTCCTTGAGCCGCTTGCAGGTTGTCAGGTAAATCCCTTTTATTGCCTTTAAAGGAATCATACGCAGGTTTCATTTCTCCAGTTCGCAGATCTTTTCTAAAGTCTTGCGCTGGAATCTCTACAACTTGCAACTTTAAGGCAGTTAAAATTGCAGCGTTGTGCTCGTCAACCTCTTTGTTGGTGGCAAAGATATGAAGGGCGTCTGTCGGACAATCTCCGGCCTCCACAACGGCCTGAGCGAGCAGAGCTTCGTCATCCGCGCTGAGCGGATCCTCCTTATTCCTGGTTCTAATCCTGTTCAAGAGCTCGGCAAAAGTGCGATCATCTTTCTGCCGCATTATCTCTGTCAGATTGACCAGCTTGAAATCTTGCCAGAGGTCGAGCACATCATCCTCAAAAACGCATAGCGGTTTGCCTTTACCAAGGGGCGGCAGTTGGTAAAAGTCGCCAACTGCAAGGACAGACATCCCTCCAAATGGTCTCCTGTTTCCTCTGATCTGCTGAAATCTCCAGTGGACATAGGAAAACAGATCCTTAGAGACCATGGATATCTCATCAATAATCAAGATCTCCGCATTGGACAGTGTTACCCTCACTTCGTCCAGTGTGTTTCCGAGACCTTGATACGGAGGTTTCAGGCTTCTCGGCAGCTTCAGCAGTGAGTGCAGTGTTTTGCCAGAGATATTGAAAGCGGCGGTGCCAGTAAACGCCGCCAACAGCACTGAAGGCTTAGACATGTCACCTTCATTGCGTAACCTGGGAAGTTGGCGCAGAATCTTGGTGGCCTCCTGATAAACACACTTGATCACATGGGACTTGCCACAACCGGCTCCCCCAGAGATGAAGTAAAAAAAGGGTTCAGGATCCTGACCCCAGACGCGTTTCAAACACCATTCGCGTATGGCGTAGAAGGCGGACGCCTGCATCTCATTGAGGCTTCGAAACATGTTCCTCACAAAGTCGGGGCTCAATTCCGGCACCTGGATTGCTGGCATGGCTCCACTGCTCTCACCTTGAAGCTGAAAATCTGGAAGCTGCTCCTGTTCCTCCTCGCCAGGGTTTATGGCTTCTCGCTGAGCGACACACTCTAAACGATCCACCTCAACCTCTGGTGCAAAACTATTCCACGCGTTGCGGATGGGTCCCTCCTTTCGAAACCGTTCGAGGGCTTTGTCGATTTTCCTACCCTCTCCTTCGTAGCGCCTTCTATTGAAGTTGACGTACTTTTTCACAGGCAATCGGCCCGGACGCCGACCACTTTTATAAAACGCTTCGTAGGTCGGGTAGCGTTCCGGCTTCAGATCAGCATCCTCTCTGTGTGGCCAGTACAGTTTTAGGAGCCGTCTGTAATACTTTTCCGGATGTTTCTTCTCTGAGAAACGAGTAAACCGGATGACGGCAGGTTTTCCCGAAGTCCTCTTCTGGATACACCCGTGGTCGTTCTGGAGGGGAATGGCAGTAGCCGATTGACGTTGCTGACCGTAGAGGACCCTGTAATTGGATGTGAAGTCAGCCAGACACATGTCTCGAAACTCGCCTGTATCAGGCCTCTGCATGTATTTTTCCGGCAATCCTGCCATCCAAACGTCCTCTTCATCTGCGGCCATGTTCTGCAGCCTGCTCATCGGAAGACTCATTCTCAAACCGTCGTCCTCCGTCTGTATAAAAATTACAGAACGCGAGCACTTTTTCAGCGGTAGGCTGCATACCCGTGCCACAGACTCCTGAGCGCTAACCTCTCGGTGTTTAGCATACGCCTGCATAATCTGCTTCATCTCATCCTGTTTATTAACGCCAGATTTCCGTACATCACGGATGACAGAGTCAAGGAATTCAGTCATCTCGTGCTCTGGCTTGGAGACGTACGACATCATATACATGATGCAACTGAAATCGTCAATGACATACTGGATGTCCATGTTGGCGTTCCATGCTCGCAACAGGTCAGGGTTGTATCCATTCACCCAGCAGTCCTTGGGGTCACGCTTATTGTAGACCACCATTCCACTGGTGAGGGATCTGACACTGTGCGAGTACTCTTCAGGATGCAAGTCACATTTTTGCAACAACTCTGCCAAGTCCTTGAAAGAGGCATTTGGGTCCATTAGAAGATCTCTCACCGGCTTCAGCTTTTCCTTAGCCATCTGTTGCTGCTTTGAGAGGAATTTTTTGCTCTTCTTGGACTTCTTCTGACTCTTTTTGGAATCCTTGGACTTTTCCCCACATTTTTTATGCCCGCCAACATCGTTTTGTCCACAGTCTTGGTCTTTCTGGGCATCGTCTTTCTTGACATCTTCATCATCACCATCATCAACAGCCCCCCAAGGTGTGCAGCCAATGATCGTTTGATCCATGGGCAGTTTTGGAAAACCAAATCTGCACGATACATTGCCTTTCCTGCATGTTTTGGAGTGGTTGCGGCTGTGAACCTGAACCTCAGACACTATTTTGTGGAGCTCGGGGTCCGTGTCCACATCAGGCATCCGACAGCATATATAGCGGTCAATGAATTGGATGACATCCTTGCAGCACTCAGGATCCTCAATCTCTGGTGCATCTTTGATCCACACCAGCATATGGATATGTGGACTACCTCTGGCTTGAAATTCCACCCGATAAAAGTAGTCCTCCACTGGACCGATGGGCTGTGCAGGTGACAGGAGCAGATCTGTCATGAGCGCATCCACTCGCTTCTCAAACAAGCGCATCACCGTCACAGGGTTACTGCGGAGAATCTCACACTTCTCATTCCAGTCCAGCTCTGAGAAGTCCCCTTGCTCACCTTGTTGAGCTTTGATAATGTCAATAACCTCCGGCCATCTCATTTCGGCGGCAGAAAACGTTAGGAAAAACGTTGGCTTGCCCAACTGTCTGACCATGGCGAAAAGATCTCGCAGCGTTTTCTCCCAATACGCTGGAGTGCCTCGGAGGGGTTGCATGAAACGGGTCGCATCCCTATTTTGGATGAGTTGTTCCAGCTCCTCTTTGTCCTGAATCATCTTATTGGAAATTGTCCTCCCATCTTTGGTGAATTTCTTCCCCTTGCGTGTTTGGATGGACATGCTGTTTCTAGCGATGTGCGTTTCCGTCACAAACTGGGAAAAGAACAGATAACTCTGGTCCCTCGCAAAGCGGGCATCCACAGAGAAGAGCCTTGAATTGAAGTACACACTTGGGGACAGATGGATTATTCTGCCCTCATCCAAGGTGTTCTCTCCGGTTGGGAACTGAACAGGAAAGGCCATGGCTTCAAGCTTAGGAATGGCAAAGAAACCGACAGGTTTGTTTCCTTGGGCAGGAGCAATGCTAAATATGCCATCCCCATATGACAGAACCTCCTGTGCTATGTCAAGAGGCTGCATGCACGTGTCCAAGGCCAGACCAGGCCTGAGGTCTTCCTTTTCCTTGTCGTCGTCCACCTCCTTGGGCTGCTTTTCACCAGATGTGCCTGCAGCGGGTTCCATGTCTCCTTCCGGATGTCTGGGCTCCTTGAGCTGTGCAGCATCTGGGGCTTCCTGTGGAGCATCTCCCTCTTCGAGACTTTCAAATTCAGCACAGTCATCAATCTCAATGTTGCTGTATTCTGAATGAGTCTCTCGCAGTATCCTTAGCCCTGCTAGCACATTCTTCATGTTAACTGTGTAGAAGTGCTGATAGCCCTTGTACTTGATGTTGCGCTTCAACTTTACTTGCAACAGCTGGGCTTGGGCGCTGGGCCTCGGAAGAGCATTGACTGTGGTTTCCATCTCTGATGGTACACACACAACTGCTCCGTGTACTGCTCTTTGACGTCCTTTGGGCAAGGCAACTATCTTTGCAAACGGTAAGATCTTTGCAATCAATTGCCTTTCCAGCACGTTCAACTGTTCGAGCTCTGGGGGAATGGGTGCGAGCTCCAGGTTGTTGCCAGCTGCCATGGACGGCATTCGTCCTCTGGCCAAGTGGCTGTCACAGGTGTGGCAGATCCACTCCCGCATCCTGTCCTGTGGAACGGTGCACGGGGCTGAGCAATCTGTGTCACAAACGTGGACATACTTACCTGTCAAGCAAGCAGCCACCACGCCAATGTTTTTAACATATTTGGCTCTGTTGCAATGCCTTACCTGATTGGGGAACAGAGCTCTGTGACACACTGTGCAGACATGTGTGGGCCCATGTCTAATTCTTTCCCGAAATACCGATATGGCTTCTACCATCACAGGGTTAACCACAGGCTGTGCAGTTTCCGGGCGGCAGTTTACGATGTCCATGTATTTCCTCTTAATCCTGAGTGCACACTGCAACTTGTGACGAATACGAAGTGCAGCATCTTTAGCGAGTCTATCCTTTTTGTTCTGGATGCAGTGTTGTATGTGACGCAGCCTGAACTCTGGGTTGTGGTGATATTTTTTGCTCACGTATTTTTTCTGTTTGATTTTAAAATGAGGATCCGTGCTATACCTCTCGCTCACGTACTTTTTCATTAAACATTTCTGTTTGTTTTTAAACTGAGGATCATTGCTATACCTCTCGCTCACGTACTTTTTCTGTTTGATTTTAAAATGAGGATCAGTGCTATATCTTTCCTTCATGTACTTTTTCATGAAGGTTTTCTGTTTGCTCTGACTATCCAGATCCATCCAACTTCTTTTGATGTACTTCTTCTTTTGTTTTCGGTGATAACGGTCTTTTGCGTATTTGGTTTTAATCGCCTGCAGTTTTGTCAGCCTAAATTCCAAACTGCTGACATATTTCTCTTTCTCATACTGCGCTCTATTAGTGATGCTTGTACCATTGTTTACAGGTGGTACATGTTTCTTTTTGCACTCACTCGATCTACGCATAGCCTTTCTTCGCATGTGTTTCTCGATTTTCGAAAAATCCTTGCCTGTCTTGGGACGTGCTATGTTGACGCGCTGATTCAAGTCCTGATTCTTTGGATGTCTGAAGTTAGTATTCTGTGGGATATTGGCTTCTTCTAACAATTGTGCTTCTGGTACAGCCGTTGATGGACTTTTGATGGTCACATCCTCCGACTGCCCAGGCATCTCACTGAGTGTGTGGTCACTTGTAAAGGAAACAGGCATGAACTCATAGCTGCCATAAGGGCCACGGTTTTTAAAAAGCACAAGCAAATGTTTAACCATGTGACTCAATTTAGAGAAGGTCAGCATAATTGCTTTTCCATTACAATGAGGAAAACCTTTGGCAGACCTTGAGTGGGAATCAAAAAACCCGTAGCGTCCGGACCGGTCACGGAACACTGCAATGCACTCAGGAGCGACAATGAGAAAAGCAAGGGTGACACCTTGAGAGAGGCTTTTCAGCTGTTCACGAAGGCACAGTCCTCTCCTGCTTCGAGGGCTGCCGTCTACAGCCTTCAAGAAACCAACCCTCAAGTCCGACATGTCCAACTGAACATTGTAGGTATCCGAATCGGTGAAAACCTGTTTCGGCATCTCCTCTATGGTCAAGTGGTTGCTTTTGAACCTTTTGTCCGCCTTCAACTGTTCTTTGATACCTACATAGAGTGCATTCCCCTGTTCAAGCACTCTATCAAGTGAGACCATGTCAAAATCCACCCCCTCCTGGTGGTAGGCGAGAAAGGTCAGAGCCATGCAGGTACACTGGTGATTGCGAGAAAAGGTTCCATACCTCCCGTCCTTCTGAGAATGCGACGCCCTCACAGATTGAGTGCGATGGCTCGGACCGACGGCAGGATCCTGAAATCATTTTAAGGAATGTTGTCATTGTTATCGTGATGTAACATTTTCTTTTATAAGTGACAGATCAATCATTATCAATCTCATCATTAATCATAATTTGTTTCATTATCATCGTTAATCTTATATTCTTTAACATACCTTACATGCCTCCAACATATGTAACCAGCAATGGGTGGACAAAGTATTCACATCCTTTACTTAAGTGAAAGTACCAATACAATAATGTAAAATTGCTCCATTACAATTAAAAGTCCTGCATGTCAAATACTGCTTAAATAAAAGGGTACATAAATTATAGCAGCAAAATACACTAAGTATAATAATACACAAGTATTAAAACTAAAACTACTGAGTCCAGTGGTTCACAACCCTGGGTCAGAAACTCTGTGTGTGTGTGTGTGTGTGTGTGTGTGTGTGTGTGTGTGTGTGTGTGTGTGTGTGTGTGTGTGTGTGTGTGTGTGTGTGTGTGTGTGTGTGTGAGAGAGAGTGAGTAAAAACAGAGGTGCAGCAGTTAAAAGATGTAAATTACCTCGCTGGGATGTTCCTGGAAGGTGGACTCCTGGGGCTGGGCAGGGTCAGACGCACCAGGCTCCACCACCACTCTCCTAGGACTGCAAGGCGCTGGCTTGGAGGACACCTCCACGGCTGGTGCCTCCACCTAAAACAATAAATAAATAAATAAATAAATAAATTGTGTGAACTGCATTGACAAAATGAAACCATGTATTTTAATACTGTGTTACAATTATTCACTAAATATAACAAAAAATTTTTTTGTCTATGGTGTGTCTACTCAAAATACTCAAACAAATCCAAATAAGTATTACTCAAATAAATCAGACAAAATATGACAAACCTGCTGCTTCTCCCGGGTCCTCTTGGAGGCGACGCGTCTCTCACGGCGCTCCACGGTCGACTTCTGCTGGAACAAAAACCATACAGACTTTTTTCACACCATATTTGCGACTTAGCTCCTCTTGGACAATAAACACACTTTTTAAAAGAGGCCTCAATGAAAAAATAAAATCTGCATGAACATTACCTTCCTGCCGTCCGGACGAGCTGCGCACTCCACAGCGCTGGGAAGGTGGGCCGGAACGGCCTTCTCCATCTCATCCAGGATCGCCGGACTAAACCACACAGGATTTAGCGGGATCGGATCCACCCCCACATCCACCTGTGAAGACAGAACACGTGTCTGCTCCAAAGGGCTGGATGGACATGGCGCGGTGACCACGCCCTTCACAACCACTTTTGGTGAGACACGTCTGGCAGGAGGCGACGTCCTGGGAGAAGTCTGGGCCCTCGGGACGACACGTCTGGCAGGAGGCGAAGTCCTGGGAGAAGTCTGGGCCCTCGGGACGACACGTCTGGCAGGAGGCGACGTCCTGGGAGAAGTCTGGGCCCTCGGGAAGACACGTCTGGCAGGAGGCGACGTCCTCGGAGGCGTCTGGACCCTCGGGACTGTGGGCTCCAGCTGGTGGTGGAGGGTCCACCACAGCAACTCCGCAAGCCTCTCCATCCCGCCCTCCTTGCTGAGATGGACCTGACACACATGATCAAAAGTGATTTAGTTTCCCTATCATCTACCAAAGATATGCACACCACATTTTTTTAACATGTCTTAGAGTGTAGAGTGTATTGTACTTACACCGTCAGGACACCACAGGTCAAGTTGTGTCAGCGGAAAGTAGTGGGTGGCAGAGACGTACCTGACACCTAAAATACAAAAAAAAAAACAAAACAAAAAAAAAACTTAATGACTTATTGATTATTGACTCATTGAACCTTATTGATACATACAGCACTGTCTCAGAACACTTGAATATTGTGATGAAGTTCTTTATTTTCTGTAATGCAATTAAAAAAACAAAAATATTGCTGATTATAGTTTACAGTTTAAGATTAAGATTCCCAGAATATTCAAATTTTTTGAGATAGGATATTTGAGTTTTCTTAAGCTGTAAGCCATGATCAGTAATATTAAAATAATAAAAGGCTTGCAATATTTCAGTTCATTTGTAATGAATCCAGAATGTATGACATGTTTGCATTACAGAAAATAAAGAACTTTATACACAATATTTTAATTTTCTCAGACAGTCCTGTCCATACTTTCAGCCAAATCAATTATGAGTGAAGTTTGGCATTGCCACTTAAATATCAAGAAACACTGTTATACATGTCACTGTACTTTTTGTTTTGTTTACATACCCATACGTGCAGCCACACGGTGGTATTCCTGGCTCAGAAGCTCCTGCAGGTCCAGGTCTACGGTGAGACGGCGAGGGAAGTCCAAAACACACACCTAGAGTGAGAAAGATGTTCTTTCTCAGTAATTACATTCTCTCCATCAAAATGGCATGGAAATTGAAGTTATACGCATAAAATCAAGTATATCATCAGACATGTTATCAAGATAATAACAATATAAGAATACTTACGTTGGGCCAGGCAGCACAGGCAGTCAGCAGGAGCTTACCAAACGCGACCCCTGCCTGAGTGACGGTCCCGCTGGCACTCAAGTCGTTACTGGGTGCCAAAATGCAGACTGCCGCGGGTGAGCGAGGCAGTACAGCATTCAGCACCTCAGTACGCAACTCAAGTGCCGACGCCCCAGGGACAGACAGGACGCCACAGGACAGACGTCGGTCCGGCAGTCCCACCAACCCGTCCGCGATGGGCCGAAGGTGGGAGTCACCAACAAGCAAGACGAACTGCATGAGAAGACATATTTTTTTTGTTTTTTTATCAACGTGCAAAGATCCCCAAACTACAAAAAACAGATTTTACTCAATGGAATCTAAGAGTATTATACCTTCTTGTCAGGTGACTCCGCTGGGACAACCAACTTCCGGAAATGGGGAGTGAAGGTGGACTTGTCCCACTTCAGCACGCGATGGCGGTGACCCGTACCGTGGCCTAGGAGCAAGCACAAACACAAAAACTGTCAAACCTGCTTAAAACAAAGTCAATACCTTTACATCATAAAACCTGTAAAAACCCCAGGGAAAATCTGTTTACAATTAAACAACAAGAATATACAATTTACATGTAATGAAAACAAACAGTGGGCTACATACCTGGGCGGAGGTCAGAAGGGGACACCTGGTGGTGGGACAGAAAAGTATTACATCACTACTCACACTTGTAGTACACTGAAGCAGAGCCGGATTAACGCAAAGGGAAACTAGGCATGTGCCTAAGGCCTGATTGGCAGGGGGGCCCAGACAGAGGAAAAAATAAATAAAATAAAAACAGTAAGTAAATAAAAATACATGTCCTATCTACAATTTATTTCAGTGTTGATGAATCAATATTTATTAACTAATTAAAAATTGAATTTTACTTTAACGTTACGTCACATTAACGCCAATCAGTAAAATCCAAGGGGCGGACTAAGCGGGACAATTAAGCTATCAGGCTGCAAGGTCTGGTTTATTGTTGGACAGTTCCTAAATGGTTGTGATAAATGTGAAGGGTTCATGTTTGTCTTCTTGTTCCTGTACTTAATCACAGGTGTGAATATGGGCTCTAGGTGAAGGGACTAGTATTTTTATTCACCCAATTCAGGCTCATTTTCCTTGGCTGTTTGAGCAAATTAGTAGAAAAGTGGAAAAAAAAAAAGTGTTCTTGGTTCAAACATAAGGTATCGTTCAAATTATTTAATGATTGCTTATTTTTCTACGAGGTTTCTGTGATTAAATCTGCTTTTAGAATGCAGTCAAGAACACCATTCCAGACCAGGAGATTAGAGGTGATGCTTGTCCATGAAAATAAACATCTTTACCACTACAGCACACTTTGTCTTACTGCAAATTTTATTGGTCTTTGTATATTTGACCTCTTATTTAACTATTAAATTTAAATCAACACATTTAATTAAGATTTTCTACAAAATGCAATAGACTACAACATTTATCTTACTTGCTCTGTTTACATAGCAATGCTAACACCTATTGGTCATTTACTGGTACTACTGCCTTAACAATGACACTCGCAATCGATAAGATAAAGATAATTTATTATCATTTAATAGAGTGGTGTAATAACCTATAAATAATAAAAATTTAAAAATAGTCTGATAGACTGTTTAATATACAACACATGACTTATTTTGGAATACAAAGAACCAACTTGCCTATGACTATGCTACGTAAAATGTGAATTAACTTTTATTAGTAACTTTGGCAAGTTTAAGATTTCAATTCATAAATAACATCGATGGAGGGGGGCCCAAAAATCACAGTCTGCCTAGTGTAGTCCATTTATTTAATCCGGCTCTGTGAAGCATCGTGTAAAGTGCAGCACTGTACTGCAAATACCCTGTGCGTGTGTGTGTGTGTGTGTGTGTGTTTGTGTGGGCAGTTGTAGAAGAAATAAAAACATACCCTTCCAGGCTGGTAAGGGGAGTAGGATGGTGAGATCGGCAGAGGGATCCACAGCTTCTTCTTCTGTAACACAGAACTGAAGTTACTAAAACTGAAGACTTTGAATTACACAGTGTATTTCATTATTACTTGAAAGAATTATAGAGTGAACACTATACCTTCTGGGCAGGAGACTGGGAGGGGCTGGCTCCATCCCTCTGGGTCCCGAACGGCTGGGCTGGCGGTGGCGTCTCCGGCTGGGTCACCTCAAAACACAAAACCAATGAAATGCAGTCAATAAGTGACACATTGCAGTCACTTGACAGAAGAAGCACTCACTTTCCTCACGTCAACTTTAATGCTTTGTAGTCTATTGTGTGTAGCTTTAAAGCTATCTATTCTGTACTTTGCTTGTACCTCGTCCGGCTCGCTCCAGCGCAGCTTCTGCGCCCTCGAACGCTTTCCCTTCTTCGGCATCTCGTCAGCAACCTGGAAACACTTCAGAAAAAAACACTCCAAAACACGGTTATTTCACAGGCAAACACAATGCAGTGTAAAAGTGTGAAATTTGAACAAACACAATATCAACTAGAACGATAAACAATGCAAAAATGTGTGTGTGTGTGTGTGTGTGTGTGTGTGTGTGTGTGTGTGTGTGTGTGTGTGTGTGTGAGAGAGAGAGAATGGATGTATTTCAGTATAGGGCTATGTATTTAGGTTGTGTGCTCTGTTTGTGTAGCTGGTGTGTGTTGGCGGTCTTGCTTTCAGAAGCTGGGAAACTGGCAAAAAAAAGGAAACAATTATTTTAGACTGTAGGTTTATATGAAATTACGGAAAAGAGAAAAGAATACACAGACATCACATCACACATCTCAGTACAAATCACACAACAACGCACATCACAACAACACATCACACAACACCAAATCAGAACACACTCACAACAACACATCTCAGTACAAATCACACAACACATAACACACATCATACAAAACACATTACATCACATCACATTATAACACAACACACATCATACAAAACACATTACAACACATCACATTATAACACAACACACATCATACAAAACACATTACAACACATCACATTATAACACAACACACATCATACAAAACACATTACGACACAACACAAATCATACAAAACACAACACAACTTGTTTTCAAAGGCAAGACATTTTTAATTTTATGCTCTATGCCGTGTTTCATCAAGAAAAAGTCCTGCATTCACACTGAAAGCGTCACATAGGCGACTCCGGCTGCCATTCATTTCCTATGAAAACGCGCGTGGAGAGGCAGCCAGAGCAGAGCGTCAATTTGGAGTTGAAAAATCTGAACTTTATGCAAATGAGCAGTGGCAACGCCGAGGCAGCGTCCAATCACAGACCGGGATTCCTGAAGTGAGAAATCTCAATGCAGATTGTACTTCCATGTACACACAAACGTACACTCCTTCACATGCATGCTGAGAGAGAGAGAAAGAAAGAGAGAAAGAAAGAGAGAAAGAAAGAGAGAGAGAAAGAAAGAAAGAGAGAAAGAAAGAGGGAAAGAAAGAGGGAAAGAGGGAAAGAAAGAGGGAAAGAGGGAAAGAAAGAGAGAAAGAAAGAGAGAAAGAGGGAAAGAAAGAGGGAAAGAGGGAAAGAGAGAGAAAGAAAGAGAGAAAGAGAGAAAGAAAGAGAGAAAGAAAGAGGGAAAGAAAGAGGGAAAGAGGGAAAGAAAGAAAGAGGGAAAGAGGGAAAGAAAGAGAGAAAGAAAGAGAGAAAGAGGGAAAGAAAGAGGGAAAGAGAGAAAGAAAGAAAGAGGGAAAGAAAGAAAGAAAGAGAGAAAGAGGGAAAGAGAGAAAGAAAGAGGGAAAGAGAGAAAGAAAGAGGGAAAGAAAGAGAGAAAGAGGGAAAGAAAGAGAGAAAGAGGGAAAGAAAGAGAGAAAGAGAGAAAGAGGGAAAGAAA